>NC_057811.1:399187535-399415335 GCF_018294505.1 Triticum aestivum
GGCTGCATCGATCGGCTTCAGTTAGCAGCAGTAGCGAAGGAATCGCTCGATCGGGTTCAGTTAACAGCCATCGATCGATCGCTCGGGTTCAGTAATGCATAGCCTGCAGTGCAATCGCTCGGGTTCAGTTAGAGCCCAACGCCGCACACACACGCGTGTACGTGTACGAGAGAAACGCGCATCGCTCGGCCCCCGACCTCCCACCGTAACCGGGAACTCCCCGAAATTTTCCTCGCCCTCGCTACTACCACGGTTTTTTCCGTCATGGATGGCCCAAAGAATGTCATGCAGCTGCGTGTCCGGCCCGCCCAGGACGAAAAGCCCATTTTCTGTCATGATTTTTTGTCATAGAAGTAGGAGCCCACCACATCTATGATGATACCGGGTTTTTTCACAATTATCATCATAGAAGTGTCATATGTATGACAGAAAAAAATTCGTTCAGCCCAAAATGTCATGGATGTGTCTTTTTTTGTAGTGCTTGCTCATGTATATCGTCCATCACAACGACAATCTATAAAACAGCCTAGCTAGAGAGGGTACTATGGTGCGGATTATGTACTATCGTGAGCAACTGATCATAGTGCCACCGTACACGAGTGTGTGTCTGATCGATTCGTCCATTATTCGTAAGTTATGCATGGTTGTGTGGTGTCTAATGGTGGTCGTCGAAGGCTAGCTGGTGACAAGAGCGGTTGCATGGACGCCTGGTTGTCAATACGTGCCGCATATGCTTCAAAGGCTCGTCATCCATGAGTTCACATTTTACCACCACGCCAGCGTCTGACCGCCCTAGCCTACCGAAACCCCTTCCATCGCTAGCGCGTGCTTCTCGCCTGAAACAATCACCGTCTCTCCAGAACGTCAACGCCGCATTCACCGGCCTTAACTGCAGGTGCAGTTGGTGTGTCACTGACATGTGGGCCAGATGCCCGTTGGGCCCACATGTCAGTGATACAACGCACCTGCGGTTAAGTCACTGAAGCAGCGTCCGCATTCATGCCCGACACGACCTCTCACTGGCGCCAGCATTGCAGCAGCGCGACGGCCGAGAGAGCACCACCCGCGCGGCATCCCGGTGTAAGCGACTATTCCGCGTTCATGACAGCACGGCTATCCTTCCGTCCGCCGCCCACATTAATGACACGCGGCTGCTGACGAACCTACTCCGGCGACAGCCGTCCATCCGTCTGCCGCGGCTCATTTCCATTCGCCCGCTATATTAACTTGAGCCCCAGCTCCCAGCCATAGCCAAAGACCCACAATCATTCTCCTCCGGTCCCTTCCTTCTGTCGGCACCACTCCAACCATGGCCTCCTGGCGCTCCAAAGCTCTCTTGGACGTACTGTCACAGGAGCAGACGAAGGGCATCGGCGGCCCCGCTCTGGGCGCGCTCCAAAGCTCTCTTGGACGTACTGTCGCAGGAGCAGACGAAGGAGATCGCCGGCTCCCCCTCGGCCGCCCTCTGCCGCCACGACCACGAAGCCGGCGCACGTGTGCGGGCGCAGTCGGCAGCGAGGAAGAGTAGTACACGGTAGGGCGCCGCCGCTCTGTTCCAAGGAAGGCCACCGCTCCTCCACTCAGTCGACGCCAAGATTGGTAGGATAAACATCGGTGGCCGATTAGCCGGTTGACGGCGACGTGGAGGCGGAAATCTTCAGAACCTTGGATGAGGAGGAGGCAAACACAATAGCCCGCTTTCTCAGGTTCATGGCCGGACATGGTGGTCGGGCGCCGGTGATCATTTAGATTAGGTTTATAGTACGTTTTAGTATAGTTTGTGCGAAATATGTAATGAATTTCGTCTAGTTTATAGGAAAAGTTTTCGAAATGTAATGAATTTCATCCGGTTAATTTGAAATTTGCTTTGTTTGCATGAATTTCGTCCGGTTAGTTCATATAGTTGTCGAAAGGTATGAGGGTAGCATTGGATGGCATCCATCAGTGTCCTCGGACAGATGCCGGTGTAAATTTGAGGGCCAGCGCTGGAGATGCCCTAAGTATCATGCTATAATCGCTAACAGTGCTCCATTATTTCGCAGGGAACAGTTTTCCCTCGATCAAAATCAGATCCGCCGTGTTTCGCACTCCTCCCACGTAAGAGTGTAGACTCTTGCTTACATAAAAATGGAGCAAGTGGACGGCACTATAGCACGTCATATCACTCAAACTAGCCCGCCTAACATGCAGGAAAGCACCGCCCTCATCATTTTGTTCTGGATTTCTATGATCGATCGCACGAAAATGTTATGCTTTGCAAGTTCAAAAGGAAAAGGCGGCACACTTACGACTCATACGCGTCGCACCCCCGACAGTCCGGCTCGCACGCCACTCACCAGAGGGGACACGTGTTGTCTCGCATTTTCACTAACATGTGGGATTGCAATTGAATAAACCATCGATGGCCAAAATCTAATCGCTCGGCGGGCGTCGGCTGAGAAGAGAGAGACGGGGGAGGGAGAAGAGATCGCCCGCCCGCCGCGCACGGACTCCAAGAAATATATATGGTGATAATGTGAGGTGGGCCATGGGGGAGTCCGGAGTAAGTGAAGTAGAAAGGCACAAATGGTATGAACATGCGTGGCATATAGGGTGTGTTTGGTTGCGTTCTCGTCTCAGCATAGTTGTTCCCTCTCCATGCATGCTCAACTCAACACCCCTCTTCATGCATGCTCTCTTCATGCATGCTTCTAGTGTATTTGTGCTAAACTAGTGTGGACTCATGCACCCTCCATACACTCTACCAAACACCGAAAAGTGGGTCGAGAAGGGAACTCTTGGGCGGCATTTGTCTCTTACTATGTACTCCCTCCGTTCCAAATTACTCATCGTGGTTTTAGTTCAAATTTGAACTAAACCAAGACGAGTAATTTGGAACGGAGGGAGTACCACTAAATGTTGTACGTGCAATGCACGGTGATGTTATGGAGTACGTGCCTAAGTACTCTACTACTACTATATTAGTTGGAGGCACATATTAGCTTTTATATTTGTTTACGTGTATGCCCCGAGACCTTCCAACTAGACGTGTCTTTCTCTCCAGGTCGCACTTTGTATCGTTCATACCACTAGTACTACTACGTGTGGTCTCCGACCCAGAAGTGGAAGAAGTGGAGACGCTCTACCACGCTTTTTTTGCGCTGGGCTCTACCATGTTGTTCATGTCCCACTCCTTTCGCTGACGTGTGGGACATCCAGCACGTGCCGTGTTTGGCACTCTTCGTCGTAAGAGTTGAAACGCTAGCATTCATCAGAAATAAAAAAATCAGCAGTGATACTATTTTTTTGAAAAAATTATCCTGGTCTACCCCGGTCGTATCGCAGGCCCAACCTTTCCCACTGTAAGTTGGTCGGACGAAGGAACCATCATGACTTCGTTGAATTCCGCTTCTTCAAGAAAACTTACTGTACCCGCAATACTGCTACCACACGCGAAGACTGGACGGCACTGTACCACGTCATATCACTGAAACCCACTAGGCCATCCTAAAAAAACCACTAGGCCAAACTAGCCCGCCTATAGGTCATCTATTTTGGAACGGAGGGAGTACGTCTCTGTACTGCTATGATTTTCTGTTGTACGTCTCTGTACTTTTGCTACGATTTTCCTACCCTATGAACCAAATGAGGCCTGAATGTATCCGTGTCGACTAAGCCTACAATTTTAGGAGCTTGGGCTATTGGCCGATCGACGACGGATAAGTATAAGTGTACCACAAGCTCATCAGCCCCAACGTTTCTCTTCGGTGAGTGTTTTGCAAGTACTATAGCTCGCACAGTAGCTAGCCTACTAACACCAAGAATAATCAAACAAGCCCTGCTGATATGATAAACAGTTCAAACTTGCATCTAAGCATGCCATATATTACATCAAAAGCTGGTGAGGATACATCTGTTTCCATAACTCGGAGAGCGTTCGCCCACACAAGACAGTGCACTAGCCCTAAGATGGTTTGATAACATGCATCGTTCTGGTAATTAAACACAGGGCAATGAAAACTACCCTGGAGGATTAGCGCGACCAACTACTTCTTATCATCGATCTCTCGGGCAATGACCACAGCACGGACAGCGGCATGGGAATCGATCTCTGGGGCGATGTCCACAGGAATGACCGCGACATCGGAATCGATCTCTGGGGCGATGTCCACAGGATGGACAGCGGCATCGGAATCGATCTCCCGGGCGATGCGAACAGGACGGACCGCGACATCGAAAACGATCTCTGGGGCGTTGTCCACAGGACGGGCCGCGACATCGGAATCATCAAGGACGTCCACCGGCACCTGCACAAACCTAACAGATTAAGCACATTGCAAATAATCAAAAATCACAACTATGGTAATAAGCCATTATTTTTTACCTTGTGCAGCTCACCGGGGGATCCCATCCCTCCGGGGGCCATCTCCTCGTCCTCGATGGGGGCCATCACCTTGCCAGGGGAATACTACTTCTCAACGGCGACTATCTCCTCAAACTCGGCCTTGAGCCTCGCATAGGTGGCCATCAGAGTTTCTGGGGTAGGCACGGTGGGGCCCTTGCTGTTCTTCCAACTTTCTTTGAGGAGTTCGTCCGCCAACGTCGTCAACTCTTTGGCCAGTGCTTGTTTCTTGGAGTTCTTCGTCTCCATGGGTTCGCCCGCCAACATGGTCAACTCGTTGGTCGGTGCTCGCTTCCTGGAGATCGCTGTCTCCAGTGGGTTGTCCGCCGGCAACTCTTTGCCTAGTGCTCCAGGATCCATCAATGAACTGACAAACAAAAAGCAATCGAAAGGAAACCACAATCGCAATGAAAACGGGAAAAGAATAGGCTGTGAGAATCGGTCGGTGCTTCGCAAAAAGAAGATTCTTGGAATGAAAATATAGCAGCATCACTGATTCGCCCACCTTTCCTTCGTCGGTACAGAAGAAAAATGGCAGAAGTGAGTAGCCTGGAGTGAGGTTTTCTTCAAGAAAGGGGAGAAAGGGCTTCAACGAGCGTTCCAGTGAAATGATGGTTGCTTCGTCCAGTCCAACTTCGAGGCCACTTTACCACTGCTGGTAAAGGTGTGGGTTTTGTGATATGACGGGTCATGACGGCCACACCGGGGTGACCGGTGAGTTTCGACTGTAGCACCTCGCTGTGATTTGGTGGATGGCACGCGGGCCCGGATGCTTTGATGTCCCGCATGTAGATAGAGCGGCTAGTCATATAGGAGTGCTCAATATTGTGCACCGCGACCAAGGCGGAGAGGAAAACGAGAGAACTACGTAATTAATGCATGAGTTTAATTAGGGTAGTTTTGTAAAGTACGAGATACATTCCTCCAATCGCAAAATGCCTTGGTTGATGAGATTTGAGATTTGAGCCCTATAAACCGGAAGGGAGGGAGTACTGCACGCGGTGTAGTCTAGTCACTTGTTGAAATCTCTAGAAAGGCAAATACTCCTTTCCGGTTTACAGGGCTATACTAGCAAGTACTAGTACTACAATAGTGGGCTCAAATAGCAATTTTGTCTCATGCAAGAGCCTGGCTATATGCGTGCTCCAAGGCACCGCACCACGCGAGCGTTCGCAACTGCCACGTTCGGGTTGCGCTTGGCTCTTCGCCTCTTCGAGAAGACGAACAATGATGTTACTCCTACTTCTACAGTATCGAATCCACTGCTGCATGTCCGTCCACCTCGTGCGGGAGGGATAGCGTGTAGCGAAAGCTCCTACTAGTCCTGCCAGCCACCACGCTCATGCGCGAGGGAGGGACGCAGCTTCATTGACTTACTGCTCCTGCCTTTGCGTCTATGACAGGTGGGCCCAACAGGTGGTTGGCCCACCTGTCATGCAGCCAAAGGCAGGTGCAGTTAAGGCACCGGAGCTCAGTCCGCGAGGGAGAGGGCGTTGTAGTAATCAAACTTCTCGGTCTTGTACGAGTTGACGCGACACATCAAAGCACTGCACTCGATATAAGTCTTTTTACACATTTCAAATGGACTACAACATACGGATGTATGTAGACATATTTTGCTTCGTATGTAGTCACTTGTTGCAATCTCTAAAAAGACTTATATTTGGAAACGGAGGGAGTACAACGCATGCATGCATGCCGTGACTTCCCTTTTGATACTTGCATGTGTTGATTTGATGCACCTTGCCAAATTTTGACTATAAATTTAACTAACCAAATTTTCATGCATGTCACAAAAAATTACGGGGCTGTTTGGATTGTGACTATGTTTGTCTTATGTTGCCACATTATTTTTCCCACACTTGCCACACTTGCCTAACTTGAGTTGCTCAAATTGTTAGACACACTTTGGCTTGCCTAAGGGAATCTTGCCACACTTTTTGTGTCTATGACATGTGGGGTTCACTGCTAATAAAAAATTCTTGTCTTAGGTGTGGCTAATAAAAAAGACTTATATTTAGGAACGGAGGGAGTAGAAAATATAAATAATAATGCATGTTGGGGCAACCCACGTTTCCGATAATTTTAGCCATGGGCTTGTTCACAATTTTTACGAGGGGGTGGTTGTTCATTTAATGGAGGGACTTGTACCAGACTTGAACGATACAAAGTGCGACCTGGCACACCGTAACACCACTTGGAACAAGCGGGTAGCTATCTCAAAAAACAATCAACAACTAAAAAAACGGCGACCTGGCACGTAGTACACAATTTTAAACGATTGTTTTGATGGAGTGAAAAAGGAAAACTACCCCACTACGTATATATAGGCCGGAGCCTCCGCGCTTGCTTGCTAGGGTTGCTCTATTCACACACTCTCATCCTCTCCAGATCTAAACAAGATAGGGGTGGTAACACTGTCTTTCTCCCTTCAAAAAACACTGTCTTTCTATCCTCACCGCTGGTTACAGATCCGGACGTATCCCCCTCCGCCGGTGAAGGGGAGGAGGGGCAGCGTTTAGGCCGTCGTCGACAGCGAGGGAGGAGACCCACTGCCGGCCGCACCGTTATCTCTGGCCGAGCGCCGGCGCGGGAGGTCCTCCGATCCCTTCGTCGTTGCCCTAGTGTGGGCGGATCCGGCCTCCCGCCGCCCACCTATCCACATCCCGACGACCTTCAGGTATATCTTCCTTCGAAACCGCCTTAGCTCTACTTCCCCAGCTCGCTACGTCGCTGCATGTGCATCATTTTCTACCTCTCAGCCCCTCTCGATCGGATGGTCCAACGTCACCTATTTTTTTCTTCTATTGTTAGAGGTAAAGCTACTTCATGGAGTCGAATCTTGTACTTGGTTCAAACAAGAAATAAAGTGGGGGTGGGGGAATTTAGTATGTACATCGGACTTGGTACAAACAGGAAGGAAAGGGGGTGAAAGTAGTACAGACTGGTCATCCAACCGGTCTCTTGGTCGAAAAGGGAAATATAGGGGTAACGCTGTACACAGTGGTATGACCAGGACTAGATTTGCTATCCACACATAGGAGTAGGTGGCTAGAGTGAACAAAAATGGGACCAACCCAGATATGTTTCTTGGATGTTTGTTTCTCGGGGCAACAAACTATGAATCACCACTTTATGCCCCTGTTTAGGTACATGGTGCTGGACTGCTGGTGCACCCACTGTCCCATGCCCTTATACCAAATATTTAGCTGTTCTTAATCTAATGCCCCTGGTAAAAATGAAGCCATGCCACTGTTATAAGCCATGACAAGTTTAGCCAAATGTTTTTGCCTGTAATTGTTTGAGACTCTGACTGTTTCCTCTGTAGCTTTTTGTGCAAACAGGGATATCCATTTCACCTGGTTGCTGTTGTGACCTTTTGGTGCACTGCACAAAACTCTTCTTAAAAGAAGTGACTTTTGTGCTGTTTAACTGGAATGTCAGAATGGAACAGTTGGTTCATTTCGGTGGAACTGCACAAAGGGAGATCTGTGTTCCAATCCTCATCATCCATATTGGCACCATAACCTTCCTTTAGGTAAGAATGATATTTAATGCATGTGTTCATCTCTATTTTGCGACTGCCATGAGAAAATAATGCTATTTTTTACTAGTACACTTGTACTCCCTCACTGACAAAACCAATTCTGAAATAGAAGGCCAATCATGTACTTGGTTTCACCAACTGGTGAGGAGAATGAGAAACAGAGCATGAAGAGGAAGAAGAAGAAGAATAAACAGTGCCAAGGCGATCTTGCTGAAGCCAGAGGCCTCAGTCGAGGCCATTCAAGGGCTCCGGCAACGACTACCTTACATGTGAGACGATCCTCCAGGGAGCCCTTCCACTTCTGCTGTCTCACTTAATTAATTAGGAGTACTTAAGTACCACTAATTTATTGCTGCCTAATTTTCCTGTCGGAGTTAAACAAATCTTTAGTAGCACCCTATGCTGAATCATGTACGTGTGTATGTTTGTCTATGGAGGTGAATCATGTGGTGGAGCAGGGAGGGAATATTATTAGTGTCATGACATAATAGTGCTATTGTTTTGCATGTCAATTTATTGCCATTGGTTCAATGAGGCAATGTTTTGCGTATTGTCCATCATGAATTTGATGCTACTGTTAGAGTAATATGCTAATGTCTTTCTATCCTTTCTCACTAAGCTAATGAAGGTTTCACCTTGTTCCTACTTGTGCAAACAGGGATCATGTTGTGCCAATCATACATTTTAGTGGAACTACACAAGACAATACAATGAACTGTATCCCAGCCAGTGCTTTAACTCTGCTGGAAGTTCTTGATAATCTTTCGATATAATCTCAGCACTGGTAAACAAGAGTGATTTCAACCATACATTTGAAGTGCACAAAAATATATACTATTGAGTGATTCCAGTGAGTGCTTTATCATCTCTTATGGGACTACATGAATAAGCTTTTTTCCTCAGGTTGGTACGGGCCTAAGGCCTTCATCCATATTAGTTTGCTGTCATCTCTATTTGTATCGTGCTACTGTCATGAGAAACTCCTTTATCTTTGCACGTTAAAGTTTTGCAACCTATGATACATGGCAATGCTTTGAGTGTTGAGCTAATTGGCACTGATTAAATAAACTAATACCTCTCTTTAAGCAAGACTACTATGTTGCTAACTTTACCCATTAAGATAATGAGGGTGCTTCTATTTGTTAGTGTATGTTTCATCAACTAGTCCCACTATTACAGTAATCTCACTCTCTCAATATATGTGCCAACAGGGATGCTCGATTTTGGTGGAACTGCACAAAAACTTTGGGTGCTTCATTGCCTCGACAGCTTCCGTCCTTTCCTGTCAGTCGCTAATCTGGGCCTGCTTTCTTCCTTTGCTGTCAGTCGCTTCGCTTATCTCGGCTTCCAGTCAAAGGAAATAGTAATTGATATGCTACCTCACACAGGTTGGTACTGGTCTTTATCCTGATTATTGTGCTTGTCATGTATTGGTAATTTGGTATTGTGCTACTGTTTGCCGATTTTATAAAGGAGTAACTTGGAGCCTGAACTCGCAGGCAAATCATTGCATTGGGTGATTTCAGTAGAACTGCACAAAAAGATCAGATGGACAGATACTTATGCTGCTGCTATGTACTCCAAAGTTCACTCAGACAAGCATCGATGTTGACAAGAAGTGCCTATATTCATTCGAGTATCAACCGGCGTCAACCAGTTGTCAAACTCCAAGTATTAGGAGAGTGAACGCTAAAAATATTGCTTGGCGCATAGCCCAGAAAAACACAGTCCAGTCTTTGGTCCCAACTTGTGCCTTTTGGTTATCGGCAGATATGGTAGCGAACTGTATGGCATGGAGTCTAAAGATTCCAGACAAGTTGGTTGACGCGTATATTCATCTGGCACTTAATCAGTCTGCACGCCAGGGATGCTCCATTTCAGTTGAACTGCACAAAAAATTTGGGTGGTTCATTTTCTCAACCGCCTCCTTTCTCGTCTGCAATGTAGAATTTTGGCGAGCTACAGGACCAAGATGAGCCAGTAAACTAGTTGGATGAAAGTAGTGGCCAAGTTGCTCAAACCTCCCTCGGCACGAGGCCACTATTTGAGGATAAACCTACAAGCAAAGTTCAGATTGTCTGTGCTGCCTCTTATGTACTCGAAAGTTTACTCGTACAAGCATTAATTTTAGCAAGAAGTACCTCCGACTGAACACCATTTACCAGTCTGTACCCTAGGTAATTAAAGTTCGTCCATGGATCATATTGGCTGTGATCTCAATCATTTGGATGCATAAACATACTGAACATGTGTATATCTGAATCTTTTTGTGAATTATCTATGAATATTGTTGTGTGATCTATCAATCATTTGGATCCATAGACATGCTGAACTTGTGTATATATGAATCTTTTGAGTTGTTGATAGTGAATGTTGGCTATGAATATGAACGTGTCCTGTGAACCTGAGTTTGATACGAATGTTTACCTTTTCTGTTGTACTTGTGTGTGAACTTGTTAGTATGCCTACTGTGGGGTATGTGACGTGTGGGTGTCAACGGCACACCTTCTTCCCGAGAAGAATTGCACCTGCTTTGTTAGGGTAGCAACGGCGCATCAGCTCTTTTTAATCTTTTTGCTCTGTCTTGCCCCCTCCCCCGCTCAACCCCTGCCGTAATGTTTTCGGCCTCAAAACAAACATAGTACTGCGTTGTTTTTGGGGCTTGATGAAAAATCGAGTGCTGGTTTCTGTAGGTTGGCCCGCCCAGCAAATGGGCTGCTGGTCCACCACGGACTGGGAGGCTAAAAATACAAGTTGTATGGTGCAGAGGCAAGTAAAAAAACGCCATCGAGAGCCATCCACTGAAGAAAAAAATCGCTCCTGATGTGCTTCTTCAGTCGTGCCGCCGGCCCCCTCTTTAATCCAGTTCGCTCGGGGATCTGGTATCATTTTTTTCCAGAGGGCGAACAAGTATCAGCTAGGCCTAGGTTTTGTATTTTAACATGCGTAGCCCACGACATACGGTGACAGTGGTTTCAACTTATTTTTTGAGGTCCATACCGGCCTATGGGCTTTTTCTTAAAGATCGGCAGCCCAATGTATTTTTTAACCACATTATATATATTTATATTATTACTATTATCGTATATTTTATAGAGACTTATATATACATTATAAAAACATCCCACGTGTTATTAACTTATAAAAGTAAATGTTTAACAGAAGTTGGCAAGGAAAATCCTGGTTGTTTTTGACTCACAGGCAAGGAAAATCCTGGTGATTGCGTACAAAAGCTTGCGAAGATTTTAAGGACCAATGTAATAATAACGCGCTCATTTTTATTTTGAGCAATAACTCGCTAATTTGTTAATTATGTATATAAAAAATGTGCCTCTCCGGTTTATTTTTTGATATTAATTGCTCCTTCTAACATAACATTATATATATAACGAGCCCAGCTAATTCGTGTATTTGAAGGAAGTGCAAATGGGCTGGGATTTCTTAGAAAATATAAATGGGCCGCATTGACGCGAAATTATTTGTTCACCCAGCCCAGCAAATGGACTGTACATTCTAGAAAACATGGGTTAAATATATGCCACATTTTTGCAGGCTGACATGTGGGCCAATAGGTCGAAGCCTACGCAGGGCGTTGTCAACTTGGTCAACAAATGATTATGACATCCACAGCCATTGGATTTATATCCAACGGCCGGCATGCACCTTCAATCTCTCGTCTTCTTCCTCCAGCGTCGCCGGGACCGCCTGGTCCGGCCTCCGGCGGCTAGCGGCTCTGCTTAGCACGCATCGCTGCGAAGCGCTACCCCACCGCCGGCCAGGCTATCCCTCCACCCCTCCACACCTCCTGTTATTCTCCACCGACTGCAGCCCCACGCCGCACCAGAACTAGTTATAACCCTTCTCCTCCTCTCAATCTGCGACTCCACTGCCGCGTCTTCCCATCTCCGAGTCGTTCCCGTCCGGGGCCTCGCCGTCGTCCACCGCCTCGCTGCGCTCGGTGCGGCGTGGTCAACAAACGAGAGTCATCGGAAGAGGACTGTACGTGGAGAGCCTGACGGCTGGGACCCACGAGGTCCATGGTCGCACGCAAGGAAAGTTGCTCCTTATTAAGCTGAAAAAAATGTTTCCTCCACGTGAAAGCTGGGACCCACCGGCGGTATCTTCGCACGGAAGGAAGTGCCTCCTTGTTATGTGAAAAAAATTATTCCTCCCGTTGACAGCTGGGACCCGTCAGATTTGGTGGCTGACTTGTGGGCCTACTAAGCGGACGTGTACGCAGGGCTTTGTCAACTTAATCAACAAATGATTCTAGCAGCTGGACCGTTGGATGTTAATCCAACAGCCGTGCTCCTTCTTCAACCTCTGTTCTTGCTCCTGTCTCCCGTGGGCGGCACCGCGGCTGTGCTGCCGCGCACCCGAACCAGTCAAGTTTCCCACTCCTCTCCATCTGCGACTCCACTGCCCCGTCTTCCCCATCTCCGGGTCGTTCCAGTCTGGGGCCTCGCCATCGTCCACCGGCCTTGGTGCGCTCGGCACGGTGTGGTCAACGTGGTCAACAACCGAGAGTCATCGGAAGATGACTGTACGTGAGAGGCTGACAGTGGGGACGCACCACGCCCATGGACGCATGCATGCAACGGAATGCGGCGTGGTCAACGTGGTCAAGGAACGACTTCCATCGGAAGTGTACTGTACGTGGAGAGCCTGACAGCTGGGTCCACGGCCGCGGCAAGGAAGTGCCTCCTTATTACGCAGAAAATAATGATTCCTCCACCTGACTGCAGGGACCCACCGGACGGGCCACCATATTTTGTGAAAAAAACGTTTCCCCCCTGACTGCTGGGACCCACCGGACGGGCCACCGTATTTCACGAAAAAAACGTTCCCCCCGCTGTCAGCTCGGACCCACCGGAAGTGCCTCCTTATTACGCAGAAAAAATGAATACTCCCCTGCTAGCTGGGACCCACCTTGGTGGGAGGCTGACTTGTGGGCCTACTAAGTTGACGGGGACGGAGGGCTTTGTCAACTTAGTCAATATGAACGATTCTAGCTCCAGTGACCGTACGATGTCCATCCAACGGCCGTAGTGCTTCTTCAACCTCTGGTCTTCTTGCTCCAGCCGCCCAAACCAGCGCCGGTCGTGCCGCGTGCTCCTGCCTCCCGTGGCCGGCTGTGATGCCGCGGAGGCCTCACCGCCCCCTACTACTCCCACCGCTGGCCAGGCCATCCCTCTACTCACCCACACCCCCTGTTATTCTGCGGCGACGGCAGCCTCACACCGCAGCCAAACCAGTGAACCCTCATACTCCTCTACGCGTGGGCATCCACTGCCGCGTCTTCCCCGGCTCCGCGTCGTCCCCTTCCTAGGCCTCGCCGTCGTCCACCGCCCTGGTGCTCTCGGCGCGGCGTGGTCAACGTGGTCAAGGAACGACTTCCATCGGAAGAGTACTGTACGTGGAGAGGCTGACAGCTGGGTCAACGGCAGCCGCAAGGAAGTGCTCCTTATTACGCGCAAAATAATTATTCCTCCACCTGACAGCAGGGACCCACCGGACGGGCAACCGTATTTCAGAAAAAAACGTTTCCCCCCTGACTGCTGGGACCCACCAGCTACATCTTCGCACGCAAGGAAGTGCGTCCGGGCAAAAAAAACGATTCGCCCCCTGACTGCTGGGACCCACCAGCTACATCTTTGCACGCAAGGAAGTGCCTGACAGTCGGGACCCACCTGGTCGAAGCGTACGTAGCGTTGTCATTCTGGTCGCGAACGTGTACGTACATACTGGTCGATGTAGACGCGCACGTGTCGTAGTAGAGGCGCGCACGTAGCATGTACACGTACGTACAGCGGCCAGGGTGCAAGAAAGAAAATACGGCCACGTACGTACATACGGGCGGGGTCTCGAACGCCTACTCGCGCATACGTACGGCCAGAGCTCGTGTACATGGCTTGGTCGGAACAGAGAAACTGCGTCATCGTCGTGTTCATGGGGAGGCAACGGAATGCGTCGTGTTCATCGGGAGGCAACGAAACGCGTGGAAGCCAACCGGCTTGGACGGAACAGCCGATGGAAACGAGGCCTGGCGTACCGCACAACGGAGGAAACGGCCTTGTGTTCGACCGGCCACGTTCGAAACGGGATCCTGTTCATCGGGAGGGGTCTGGCATACCGCAAAACGGAGGAAACGGACTTGTGTTGGACCTCCTACGGTCGAAACGGGGTCCTGTTGATCGGGAGGGGTGTGGCGTACCGCAAAACGGAGGAAACGGACTTGTGTTGGAGCGCTACGGTCGAAACGGGGGTCCTGTTCATCGGGAGGGGTGTGGCGTACCGCAAAACGGGACTCCACGGGATACTGTTCATCTCCACCGTCGACCCCCTCCAGCCTCCACGGGCTACTGTTCATCCACCGTCGACCTCCTCCAGCCTCCACCTGCGACTGTTCATCCACGGGCTCCTGTTCATCCAGCCTCCACCGTGCGCTACTCCACCGGCTACTGTTCAACCAGCCCTCTCCACGGGCTCCTGTTCAACCACCCCTCCATGGGCTACTGTTCATCCAGCCCTCCACCGTCTACTGTTCATCCAGCCCTCCACGGGGTCGTCCTGTTCATCCAGCCCTCCATGGGGTCCTGTTCATCCAGCCCCAACCGGCTCGATCGATCGGGGTCCTGTTCATCCAGAGGCAACACCACGGGGTCCTGTTCATCCACCCCCACCGGGAACTGTTCATCCAAACCCCCCCAGCAACGCTCACTGTTCGTCCAGAGGCAGCATCGATCGGCTTCAGTTAGCAGCAGTAGCGAAGGAATCGCTCGATCGGGTTCAGTTAACAGCCATCGATCGATTGCTCGGGTTCAGTAACGCGTAGCCTGCAGTGCAATCGCTCGGGTTCAGTAGGCGAACGCCTTGCTCGGGTTCAGTTAGAGCCCAACGCCTCGCACCCACGCGCGTGCGTGTATGAGAGAAATGCGCAAACCTTCGTGCATCGCTCAGCCCCGACCACCCACCGTAACCTGGAACACCCCGATATTTTCCTAGCCCTCGCATCTACCACGGTTTTTTCCGTCATGGACGGCCCAAAGAATGTCATGCAGCTGCGTCTCCGGCCCGCCCAGGACGAAAAGCCCATTTTCTGTCATGATTTTTTGTCATAGAAGTAGGAGCCCACCACATCTATGATGATACCGGGTTTTGTCACGGATGTGTCTTTTTTTGTAGTGTTTGACTCCCGCGTAGTAAAAATTTCAGTACCCGCGCCATTTCCTCAAACACCCCGCGCCCCCCTCCACACACACACACACACACACACACACCAAAACCTCCTCGGGCATGCGCGCGCACACACACACACTCCCTTGCTCGAAACCCTAGCAAAGTCCCCGCCGCTGCCGCCGCCGCCGCAAGGCCTCCATTGTCAACATCTGTCAGTTTGCCCGTGCAGCTTACCCATCGATCTCCATACCCAGGCCGCCCTGAGTTTCTTAGATGATGCCTGCCAAACACCCCCTTTCCCACAGATCCCCATCCCCATCCCCCACTCTAGAGCATCGCAGCCTAAGCCCAGCTACGCTTCCCGTGGAGCTCGAGGAGCGACTGGCCCAAAAGAGGTGTATAGCGGTCTCTTCGCCCGACGTCGCCGAGGAAGCTGGCGGCCATTACTGGCGGCAGGCACTCAAGTAGCGGGCTAGAGTATGCGGGCATGTCTCGTCCGCCGGCTATGACATCGAGGTCATCGACAGCGACGCCCTGAGGCGGGCTGTGTCACAGGTTAAGTGGCCCACCCCAACCCCTTGGGTTCAACCGCCGTTGATCTCATCCATGGCCCCACCGCTGATCTCCTCTGGCTCGCTGTCAACAACTTGCCATTCTACATCGCCATCGAGCCCCTTTTGTCATTTCTGAAGGACACGTTCTGTGACGCTGGCTTGGGATCCACAGCTTCCAAGTCAGACCTCATCGACGGTGACCACGAGGAGGGCACCCTCTCCGGCTCTTCCAAGGGGAAAGAGCCCATCTGGTCTTCCAAGGGGAAAGCGCCCGTCTGTGACATCAGGGAGGGCACCCTACAGCTGTGCTCTTCCAAGGGGAAGGAGCCCATCTACGACAACATGGAGTGCATCCAGGGTTCGTGCTCTTCCCACAGGAACGAGCCCATCTATGACAAGTGAGGAAACCCGTGATTTGTTTATTTCAGTTGTTCACAATTTGATGCTCTATATGTGCAATTATTTACTGTGCAGTACATTTCATCAATCCAGTTTTAAACATACCGCTAGGAATGCATATATTTGCCTGCTGTTAAGCCTGTTATAGCTAGCATATGCCTCTTTTAAAGTTGTTTGATTGTTCGGTTGTTTGTAGTTAGCATATGTTCAGTTTCAAATGCTATCTTTGGTTGTTCGTAGTATGCCTTGTTTATTCCAGTTATTCACAACATGATGTTCTATATGTGCAAGTATGAACTGTGTAGTTCAATTTCATCAGTACCAGTTTCAACAATACCACTATGAATGACTACATTTGGTTGCTGCATCTTGTAGTTAACACGCCTTTCCATTTTTATTTAACTGTCGTGGTTTTGTCACGGCAGGTGTCCTAGAGAAAGGACTTAGTCATGGAGCCATCGCTACGGATTAGCTTAAAGGGGTTAAAGCGGACAAGGGACGCAGAGAGTTTATACTGGTTTGGCCCCTTGCGGTGAAGGTAAAAGCCTACGATCCAGTTGTTGTGGGATTGCTTGGGTTTCGATGACCAGGGAGCGAATACGCTTTGCCTGAGTCTCGAGTTGTTGTCTGTTGTCCTCAAACCACCGCCGGGTCGCCCCCTTATATACATGGGTTGACGTCCGTCGGTTTACAGAACCCAGAGGCCGGCTCATAAACGTGTCCGGCTCGGTCTCTGTTCTTTCTATCTTACAACACAAGTTTACATATTAATGTCGGTTTATGTCTACAAGCCTTATACTGGCTCTAGGCCTTGGGCCTTCATAAAGCGTCATCGTCCTTCTCTTCATGGGATTCAGGTATAGTGAACCATTAAGGGGTTAACCCAGCCTCTCCTGGCCGGTTTATGCCTAGTAGTAATATATCCCCAACATTAGGCCCCAGATTGATTTGAACTGGTTCATGTCAATCCTTCAACGCATCATCATCTTCATAGAAATCTTGTAAACCGCCATGACGTCACTTTTCAGGACCATGATAAATCTCCATGACGTCATCCGTTATTAAAAATTGTGCATAACCCACCTTCATTAATGGGCCTCCGACAATCGAGGCAACAGAGTTGTCACATATCCCATTTTCCGGGCTCCTCGATTCTCGCGCCTGCCTTTATCCATTCATATTATAAATAGGGCTGAGGGGTCCCTTTCACTTTCCCCCTCGTGCCTCTTCGCGTCGTCTTCTTCCTTGCGCCGACCGACCTGCGAGCTCCGCCGCCGGCGTCGTCCTTCGCCTCTGCCTCAACAACGGCCGCTGCATCAACCTGACCGTACTAGAGAAACGCGGCAATCCTCCGCAACTTCGTTAGCACCAATAAGTTCCTCTTCTCCTCTCTCCAAATCCACCATTAGGGTTCGGCGTTCTTCGTAGTTCTTCGTAGTTCTTGAAACTGTTCTTCCTTGTTCCTCTTTAGTAACGCCAATGGCTAGTTAGAACTGATTCTTTCTAGTACCCTTGTAGTTTAAACTCTTTTTTCCTTGTTAAGGAATCTGCAAACTCATCTGATCTTACTAAATTCTTTGAGCACTAGAATTTAGATCAGAATATATTTTTATTTTCCAACGCATAGTAGATCTGAAATTACCATGCCAAGCTGTGAAAATTGTTTTTCCTTCACTTAAATAGCTTAGATGTGTACCATTTCATACCAATATAGGAGGTTTAGCTTTTGAAAGAATGATAATCCAGCAGGTACCATTAGTCCCCTCTTAAACCGCCGATTCATTTATCTTTGCACCTTCTCCGTCACAAGGTTCTGGCTTAGCAATATCAGACTCTGGTTTAACAATGTCATATTCCGGTTCAACAATATGCGTACACCTCTACCTTAACTTGCATCACTTATACTTGCTCGCCATAAAATCTTAAACTGGCAATAATTATTTTTTTAGCTTCCGTTGAAATGGCCAAACAAGTCTATGAATGTAACTGGGCTCCTTCCCGGGTTACCGAAGAGCAATTAGATAGATGTGTCAGGACTGGCGCTATAGCCAAGAAAGAGGTCATCCACTGGAGGGCCCCCGGTCTACAAAATCCTCCTAAGCCCAAAGACGGAGAAGTAGTCATTTTTGTTGACCATTTGGCCCGAGGCTTTAGCCCTCCCGGTTCAAAATTCTTCTAGAGGACATCGGCCCAAACTCTATGTCCAACATCTGCCATTTCCAAGTCTTTTGTGAGGCTTATCTTCAAGAGGAGCCCACAGTTGAATTGTTTAGAGATTTCTTCCACTTAAACCGTCGCACAGAGTTCACAGATGGACCCAACATTGAATTGGGTGGAATGGCGGTTCAGAAAAGGAAAGAAGTCACTTTCCCTCATGCCAAGCTTCACAATCACCCCAAAGAGTGGAACCAGACTTGGTTTTACTGCAAAGATACATCTCCAACTGATGAAAACCCCTTGCTGGGTTACCGCCCTCACCGCCTTAGCAACACACATCCTTTTCCTCAGAGGTTGACTGCAAAGGAAAGGGCCACCTATGCCCCACAACTGTCGAAACTTAGAGCCTTTATGGCAAACGGTTTAACAGGTGTTGATTTTGCTCGTTGCTGGATCGGCTGGAGCGTTCTGCCCTTAAGTCGGCGCCCCGGTTTGATGTGTGAATATACAGGGAGCTTGACCGACCTTCAACGGCACATTAATATTCAACTGACAGAGGCTGAAATTACTGAGGCTGTCAAGAAAATGTTGAATGAACCGGAAGCCGTCTGCAGTCAGACCGGACTAAGTCCCTTCTGCACCTCCAACAAACCGCCAGCTGTAAGAACCATATACCCTTTTTGTCGTAAGTTTCTTTTTTCCAAATGTTCTCTGAAATTTTGTCTATTTTTGACAGGGTGATGACCCGTTCTGGAATAAAAAAACCGCCACAGGATAAAACGGCAAAACAACAGGACAAACCGGCCAAGCCGCTTCGCCCGAAGACCAAAGTTGTTAAGAAACCTGCCAAGAAAAGGACCATTGCATCCTCCGAGCCAAATGCTGATGATGATGTGGGTAACCCGGAATCAGAGGTAGAACTTGACTCTCTTGGTTCATTTTTTGTACACCTCATTGACAATGACTATTATCAGGACGACGCTGAAGGCAGTCAAGCTGATGACGTAGAGGTAATCATTCTTTCCTCCGATTCAGATCCTCTACCAACATCGAAAATCCGTCGGGCAAACTGGAAAGTAAAATGTTCTCACCCCCTTGCTTACTTGGATCCAAACTTTCTTTTGAAGACACAGCAACACGAAGCTCACCGCACGACCTGGCACAGCGGCCAGGTAGTTACCTCCGCCGGTTTACCGAACACTCCGGTTCGGAAACGCCGATCAAAGGTCTCTTATACTATTGACACTTCTTGCCCCAAGGCGGGTTGTTTTCGTCAGCCTCTTAATCCGTCTGACTCAAATTAGCAGGGCACTTCCCACTCATCTTCTTGCGAGTCATCAGCCACAAAGCTTCCACCCCTCAAAACAGTTGCTGGGTAAGTTATGCACTTGATTTTGTCCTTGATGTATTATTTTTGCATATTGTACTAATTTTCATATTTGTTTTTCTCAGGGCTAGGCCTAGACCCAGCAAGAAGGCTCGGTTAAATAAACCAGCTGACGATAATGATGTTGTTGAACCGGAGGCGACCCCAAATCCAGAGGAAAATGATGCTGATGTGATGCTTGACGATCCAACGCCTCAAGACCATGACTTATTCACTGAACAAGTAGAAATTGACACCACCAACCATGCTGACAAGCCGACCAGCCCAGTCCGAACTGATGACAAACCGGCCAGTCCAGCTAAGGCTACTGACAAACCGCCAACTCCGGCGGAGGCTGCTGATGACAAAGAAGATGATGTTATGATTACCGGCGTCGGCCACACCACTCCTGGCAACCCGGTTGCTTTATCCAAACATAGCGCCAAGGAAGAGCTTTCTGCTATGGGCAAAAGCAAATGGAGCACCGATTTATCCAGCTACACCCATCTCAATGCTCAAAACATTCACTCTGGCTTCTTGAACCGTCTGTACACCAGTCGTGATTATGAAGCCGGTTTAGTAAATCTGATGAAGGAGCGATATGAGGTAACCACACAACTATTTTTCTTATGTCCAACTTCAAATATCAACTCCAATAGCCCCCAAGTGACAGTTTATGATTTCAATCCAAACCGGGACTTAATAATGACTTAACTTTGCATGGTTAGCCTCCAGGGACCGGATTACCTCTTTAAGATGAACTTGTTCTTTAAAATTCCAATACTGAGCTTTCACTGGTATAGTCTCCAAGGGTCGGTTTAACTTTATAAAGATGAACCGGGATTGTAGAAGAATTCCCATATCAGCAGTTATGAGCAAACACACATTAGCCCCCAAGTGCCAAGATTAATACTTGTATTGTGCTTGGGACTTGTAGAAATTTTTGATAAGGAGAAAATATGCATTAGCCCCCAAGTATCAAGGGCATAACTTGTTATGTGCTTGGTACTTCAAATATGTACTGTCAACTCATTATACATCTGTCTCTTTATAGGCTGAACTGAGCAAGAAGGAAAGCCAAACCGCTGATCTGCAAGAGAACATCAAGTTCCAGCAAGCCGAAACCTCCAAGGCCAAGGAAGAGTTGACCAGCGCTCTAGAAGCTATGGAGAAACTGAAAGAGAGCTTCAACAAGGAGCGGGCGGATTGGGAGACAGAAAAATCCGCTTTGCGAAAAAGGGCCAAAGATGCAGAAGCAGCTCTTAAACCGGTGGTAGATGAGCTGACTGGCGTAAAGCGGCAGATTCATGCCATGACTGCTACTGTGTTCGGTAAAAATCTTCTCCTTATACTTTGAACATATCTTCCCATGTGTTGCCGGTTTACTAATGTTTACAATGATGCAGGAACTCGCATTAGCCACCTGGGCTCTGATGTACAGAAGAAGCTGAAGGCTGCCTATACTCTGATAGAGCAGCTGTATACCGGTGTGCAGCGGATCATCTACACCGCTTCACACAATAAGCCTGCCCCCACTTTGATCAAGGAAACCTTAGAGAGGTTATCTATGCTTCCTGCCCGGGTAGAAGAGCTTAAAAAGTCTGCTGCAAGAGCAGGCGCTCTGACCGCCCTAACCCGGGCAAAAGCATGGGTACCTGACTTTGATCCAGAGGAAGCAGCCAAAGGCTATCCCAGCTTGAAAGAAGATGGATTAGAATTCGGCAATGATGATCTCCGAGCCATAAACCGGGAAGTACGTCCACTGGCTTGTCAACTGGCTGAAGAGGCGGATCTCTCGTATTATCAGGCGAGTTATGATGACAAGAACAGACGGGTTGCTGCACCAATTCCGAAAGTGCAAAATCTTATCCCACCAATCCGTAAGCACACCTATGCCCCTGACATTGAACCGTCCACCCTTATAAGCGATGAAGCTGTATTCCAAGCCCTAACTGGGATCGACTGGGCAACTGTTGACTTCCAGCCACTGGGTAGAGACGAAGAAGATGAACCGGTGCAAGATGATTCGCAGCCGTCAGGTCAAGCTGGTGACCAGCCATAATCCGGAGGCCGGTTTAGTTTTCCATGTGCTGCAACACTTATTTGAGAAACAATTATCCTTTTGGGCACTGAAAGCCTTGTAATAGGCTAGTTAAGACACTTGGTCTGTTATGCCTTCATGCATATTTATCTGCGACTGATGCTTGCTAATCCGCCATGCTTAAGATATGATGTTCATAATCCATAGCAATTTATTCAAGCTATCCCTGCAGATAAGAAGCTTAAAGTGCCCTGGCGGTTTACCACCGGGCGGGTCATAATGCCCAAATATATACATAACCAAGGTTTATAACCAAAGTTTATAAAAAGATAACCAGATATGGAAATACGTGATACCTGTGACCTTGAGTCATAATGTTGGCTGACCAACTTTGTAGTGCGGGTAACAACCCTAATCCGGAGTATCAATAACTCTTGTTACATGATGCCGATTTACAATAAAACCGTTCCGGGTTGTGATAAACACCGGTTTATTCAATACTGGTGACTCTGAGTCGAAACCAGACCGGGCTGATAGTCTCCGGATTATAACTGATCATGTACTGACAACTTGTAGTTGAAAGTCAAGCCGGTTTAACGAACATCGGTTTATAAAACATTAGAAATCTCATCTAAGGAGAAAAACTTAGCAAATAAAAGCAAATGAAACCCTTGTAGTCGAGGCTTTTCACGGGCTGCCAGGCCCCAAATTCGAGGCTTTTCATGGGCTGCCAGGCCACTGAGTTAAACCATTTCACAAAGCCTTTTAAGATGGTCCTCAATCCTTAACCAATCATCGTTTTAACTTGACAAGTTCAGGGTCTTATTTAGAGTAACTTGTCAAAGTTCGAAGGGTCATACTGGGTTTACCTGGGCGGAGTGACTTACTTAAATAGGCAGGCTAACCCGGGGTTTTAGGTGTATACACCAGGCTTCCAAGCCATGGCTTGGTAGCCTATTACAAGTGTAGACTCTTTGTTCATTTGCGACAGCAAAGAATCCCCAAGTAACATTTTGAGCTGTGCTTAGTGGGTGCCTATGTTTGAGTTGCTCTTTTGCAACACTCTTTGGCCCCGAAATAATTTTGGCGTTTGAGCCGATCAAGAGGTGTGACTATGGTTCGAATACGACCAAGCCCCCAAGTGATTTTGTGGTATTGCACCGATCAAGAGGTGTGACTATGGTTTGAATACGACCAAGCCCCCAAGTGATCTTTATATAAAGCTTTAACAAGCTGAATCAAGGGGTAAACCGGACGCCGCTTTATGAACAGAAGCCCCCATGTAACAACACATGATATAAGAAAAACAACAGATACCCCGCTTTAGCTGAGGTTCCGGTTTATTATATTTATCATAATATATACATTGTCATAATATGTACATAAGCAGGGCCTATGGCTCAAGTATAGTAGGGCCGAAGATGAGCAATATTCCATGGCCGGTGGGTCTCCTCCTCCGATTTACGTGAGTCTTTGCGCTCTCGAACATCTATAAGATACTATGACCCGTTGTGCAGATTCTTGCTGACCACAAAAGGTCCTTCCCAAGGTGGCGATAGCTTGTGCGTATTTGTCTGATCCTGGATGAGCCGGAGCACCAAATCGCCTTCTTGAAAGGTTCTGGTTCTAACCCGGCAGCTGTGATAGTGACGCAAATCTTGCTGATAAATCGCCGAATGGGCTGCTGCCATGTCACGCTCCTCATCTAACAGGTCAAGCGCTTCCCGCCGTGCCTTCTCATTGTCAGCTTCAACATAAGCCACCACACGAGGCGAATCATGACGGATATCACTTGGGAGTACCGCCTCCGCTCCATAAACCATGAAAAACAGTGTGTACCCCGTCGATCTGTTGGGTGTGGTATTGATGCTCCATAACACAGAAGGTAACTCCTCAACCCAACAACCCGGCGTCCGTTGCAAAGGAACCATAAGCCGGGGTTTGATGCCTCTCAAGATCTCTTGGTTGGCCCTCTCCGCTTGACCATTGGACTGGGGGTGAGCCACTGATGATACGTCAAGCCGGATGTGCTCACGTTGACAGAACTCCTTCATGGCACCCTTTGATAGATTCGTACCATTATCTGTTATAATACTATGTGGAAAGCCAAACCGGAAGATCACTTTCTTGATGAACTGAACCGCCGTAGCTGCATCACACTTACTGACTGGCTCTGCCTCCACCCACTTAGTGAACTTATCAACCGCCACCAGAAGGTGGGTCTTCTTATCCTTGGATCTCTTAAAGGGTCCAACCATATCGAGCCCCCAAGTCGCAAATGGCCAGGTGATTGGAATCATCCTCAATTCTTGAGCCGGTACATGAGCGCGCCTTGAGAATTTTTGACAGCCATCACATCTTTTGACCAAGTCCTCGGCATCAGCATGAGCTGTCAACCAATAAAAACCATGATGAAACGCCTTGGCTACTAGAGATTTTGAACCGGCGTGGTGACCACAATCTCCTTCGTGGATCTCACGCAAAATTTCATGGCCTTCTTCAGGAGATACGCAGTGTTGAAACGCCCCTGTAACACTACAATGATGTAACTCTCCATTGATAATAGTCATGGACTTGGACCGCCGGATTATCTGCCTTGCCGAAGTTTCATCTTCTGGTAACTCGCCCCGGTTCATATACGCCAGATATGGAACCGTCCAATCTGGGATAACATGAAGAGCCGCCACCAACTGAGCCTCCGGATCAGGAAAAGCCAAATCCTCTTCCCCAGGGAGCTTGACGGACGGATTATGCAGCACATCCAGGAAGACATTAGGTGGAACCAGTTTTCGCTGGGAACCCAAGCGGCTTAAAGCGTCCCCCGCTTCATTCTTCCGCCGGTCCACATGATCCACCTGATACCCTTTGAAGTGACCTGCAACAATATCCACTTCACGACGATATGCCGCCATGAGTGGGTCCTTGGAATCCCAAGTGCCGGACACTTGTTGAGCCACCAGGTCCGAATCACCAAAGCACTTAACTCGGCTGAGATTCATCTCTTTAGCCATCCGAAGACCATGGAGTAAAGCCTCATATTCAGCTGCATTGTTAGTGCAAGGGAACATTAAACGGAGAACATAACAAAACTTATCACCTCGTGGGGAAGTTAAAACGACTCCAGCCCCCGAGCCTTCCAATTGCCTGGACCCATCAAAATGAATAGTCCAATAAGTATGATCCGGCTTCTCGTCTGGCGCTTGTAGTTCTGTCCAATCATTGATGAAATCCACAAGTGCCTGAGATTTGATCGCCGTTCGGGGCATATAATTTAGTCCGTGAGGCCCAAGCTCAATAGCCCACTTAGCAATCCGGCCAGTTGCTTCCTTGCTCTGGATTATATCCCCCAAAGGAGCAGAGCTGACCACCGTAATAGGATGACCTTGGAAATATTGCTTAAGCTTCCGACTTGCCATGAAAACTCCATACACCAGCTTCTGCCAATGAGGATACCTTTGCTTGGACTCAATAAGTACCTCACTGATATAATAAACCGGCCGCTGAACCGGATACTCCTTCCCGGCCTCCTTGCGCTCCACCACAATAGCCACGCTAACAGCCCGGACATTAGCTGCCACATATAGCAACAACGGCTCTTTATCAACTGGAGCAGCAAGCACCGGCAGATTAGCAAGCTGCCGCTTTAAGTCCTCAAATGCTTCATTGGCGGCGTCACTCCAGATGAAGTTATCCGTTTTCTTCAGCATCTGATATAAAGGAATGGCCTTCTCACTGAGGCGACTGATAAACCGGCTCAACGCGGCAATCCGGCCTGCCAGGCGTTGGACATCATTGATACACCTCGGTTTAGCCAAGGAAATTATAGCCTTGATTTTCTCCGGATTAGCTTCAATGCCCCTGTTAGACACCAGAAACCCCAAGAGCTTGCCTGCCGGTACACCAAAGACACACTTGGCCGGGTTAAGCATCATTTTATAAACCCGGAGGTTATCAAAAGTCTCCTTCAAGTCATCAATCAATGTCTCCTCCTTTCTGGATTTCACCACAATATCATCCACATAGGCATGAACATTGCGGCCTATCTGATCATGAAGACGATTCTGTACACACCGTTGATAAGTCGCCTGGGCACTCTTGAGCCCAAAGGGCATAGACACATAGCAAAAGGCTCCAAAGGGAGTTATGAAGGTTGTCTTCTTGTCACATCCCTAGCCTTGCTATGCACTAGGCTAGCTTCATGTGTGCATCATGTTTAAATTTTGCCTAAACTTGAAATGGGGATGTTCAAACCCTAGCACCAAATGAACTCAACTAGGGTCAAATTCAAATGTTTTCAATGAACCCAAAATGCCCTTTGGAAATGTTCATGATTTTTGATAAAGATGAAAACCTAAACCAAAAATGGCGGACACTTTTCCAGGACATAAATGGGCTTTGAATTAATCCAATATGTATTTGAATTGGAGCTTTAAAATTCTATAAATATTTTTACAGCTTCAAATATTTTGAAACTCTCTGAGGGTCTCTGAAATAATTCAGTTAGTGCCCATAAGAAGTTTCAGAATTTTACAAATGGTTTAGTGTCAAAACTAAATCAAAAACAATTACAGAAATAGAAAAACAGAAACAAAAATAAAAGAGAGAGAGAGAGAGAGAGCAAACTCACCTGGCGCTTACCTGGCCTGGCCCAGCACGGCCCAAACCAGCTGGCCGACGCCAGTCGTCGTCTCCACCGCGCCAGAAGGACGCCGAGCGCGTGCTCGCCGTGCGCACACACGCGCCCATGCCACCTCCTGCCTGCTAGCTTGCGTGGCGCCGCGAAGAGACCCGCGAGAGCCGTCTGGATCGCTCTGACCGCCCCGCCATTCTCCCCCTCGCCTCCCTCTCGCCCTCTCCACCATGGCCGAGACGGCCGCGAGCTCGCTGTCACCGTAGCCATGGCCACAGGCCCTCCCTCGCCTCGCCGACGTGTCCATGGCCTCCGCCTCGACGCCCTCATCCTCCCCGTCGACCCACTCGACGCCAGACGCCTCAAAACGTCGTCCCCGACCTCTTCTTCATCGTCGGCCGCCGCGGATCCCCATCGTCGACTCGTCGCCGTCCGGCCTTCCCCGAGCTCGAAGAGGCCACCGCTGCAACCGCCGTGAGCCCCTCACCCCAACCCCTCTCTCCCCGCCGTCGATTCCTTCCTCTAGCCCCACTAACCACCGCGGCCGAACCTCACCGCCGCCGTGCCTCGTCGTCGACGTGGCTAGAGCCACAGTGGCTCGAAGCCAAGCTCACCGCTGTGCTCAACGCAGCACCAGGAGCCTGTAGCCACCACCAGCTCCTCCTCCCGTGCACCGTAGCGCCGAACCCAGCCCCGTCCGAACTCCAGCCGCCGCCATGAGCTCGACTCCGGCGAGCTCGCTCCACCCCAGCTCCTCCCGCTTGCCCTACCAGATGTGCGCGAGCCCCAGCTATGCGTAGGACCAAACCGCGGCCGATTTGGTCGACCGTGGGCAAATCCCGAGCCCCTCCGCCGTCTCGGGCTTCACCGGCGACGAGCCGTGGACCAAGTCCGGCGGGTTTGACCCCGCTGACCAGGGGGTTTGACCTCCCCTGAGTCAATGACAAGTGGGGCCCGCCTACTAATTAACCTGGGTTAACTTTTAATTAATTCTAAATTAGTTAGTTAACAAACAGTGACACTGACGTGTGGACCCCACACGTCAGGTTTGACCTGGACGACCCCGCTGACCAGCTGACGTCACAGTGATGCAGTGCTGACGCAATAACTCATTTCTGGATTTATTCTTATATAGGAAATTCCAGAAAATGCACAAAACTTCTAAAAATCATAGAAAATAATCTATAACTCAGATGGAAAACATTTATATATGAAAAATGATCAGAAAAATCCAATCTATCCATCTGTACTATTTTCATGCATGTTAGAACAACTTATGGCTGCTGTTTAGGCCAAATCATATAAATGGCATTTAAACCCTCACATATGGAGTTTGAATTTGAACCTAGGGTTCAAACTAACTCCATTTAACTTGCTGCTAGTTGCATTAGCCCAAACCACAGCATATTGCCATGTCATAGCATGCATCATATTGTGCATTGCATTGATCGTGTTTCTTCTCTGTTTGCCGGTATTGTCCCCTCTCAGTAGACGTTGCTTCGACGATGCGATCGATGACACCGATGAAGAGCTATACTATCTTCGGAAGTGTCAGGCAAGCAAAACCCCCTTTTTCATTCCGATACAATCCCACTCTCTCGCTCCTGCTCTCTTTTACTGCATTAGGACAACAACGATTTATCTGTTACTTGCTGCGGTAGCTGAACCCCTTTATCCTCTGCATGACCTGTCATTGCCACAGTAAATAGATGAAACCCACTAGCATGAGTAGGAGTTGTTTGAGCCCTGATGTGCCTACTCATTCATGCTTGTTTGTCATGCCTGCTATTGCTTAGAGTTGTGTCAGGTCTGATTCATCGGGAATGAATTGGAATGTGGTGAACATGTCCTACTGTTGAGAGCTAAGTGTGTGAACACGATTTGGTAAAGGTAGCGGTGAGAGGCCATGTAGGAGTACATGGTGGGTTGTCTCATTGAAACCGTCCTCAGGAACTGAGTTCTGTGTTTGTGATCCATGAACAGTTACTACCACACATTGGAATGCTTAAGTGCCCCTCTCGACTTATTAATCAACTTGATCTCTGTCCAGGAGTTGCAACTAGTTTCTGGTGTTTGTAGGTAGTGTTAGTAGTCTACCAAGTGGTACCCGGTACAGGTGGGCTTGGGACAGACTAGGCACCATGGCACGGTGTACCAAGCGTAGATCCATCCGTCGAGGTGGGCTTGGGAACCCTGTTCACATCGTTTGGGGCCGTGAGCGACACCCCGGCCGGATCTCCTTGCGGATGGAACCCGAATAGGCGATAAACCTGGACTAGAGACTTGTGTGGTTAGTCAGGTCGTGGCCGACTCCCTCGCCAGGCTTCCGCTTGAAGGTTGCCGAGGTACACGATGTGTACATGGTGGTAAGTGGCGAGAGCGTGTGTGACGAGGTACACCCCTGCAGGGTTAACATCATCTATTCGAATAGCCGTGTCCGCGGTAAAGGACTTCTGGGTTGCCTGTACAGTTCATAGACAAGTGAAAGTGGATACTCTAAAATGCGCAAGATAAGCGTGAGTGCTGTGGATGGCGTTCTCGTAGGGACACGGGAGCGGATCCATAGTGGTGTATTGATATGGTGAATATGTGGACTCGTGTGCGCCACCTCAAAAGAGTTACTTGCAGTCATAGTTCAGGATAGCCACCGAGTCAAAGCTGGCTTGCTGCAGTTAAACTCCACCACCCCCTTTGTTGATACCGATGCATATGTAGATAGTTCTGATGTAAGTCTTGCTGGGTACATTTGTACTCACGTTTGCTTATTTTATGTTTTGCAGAGAGACGTCAGTCTCGCTAGTATTTCCGTGTGGACTTCGACGTTTAGCTTGTTACCTCAGCTACGATCTTGTGCCCTCGGCAGGATCTAGTAAATAGTCAGGCTTCTCAGCCTTTTTCATTTGTAGTTGTCTGTACTCAGACATGTTAAGCTTCCGCATGTGCTTTGACTTGTATGCTCTGAATGTTGGGTCATGAGACCCATGTTTGTAATATCTGGCTCTTCGGAGCCTAATGAATAAATACTCTGAGTCGTAGAGTCTTGTTGTGATGCCATGTTGTATTTGCACATATCGAGCATATTGTGTGTATGATTGAAATGCTTGGTATGTGTGGGATCCGACAATCTAGTTGTCTATCCTTAGCAGCCTCTCTTATGGGGAAATGTAGTCTAGTGCCTCCTTGAGCCATAGTAGTCCGCTACAGCCCGGTTCACCGGAGTCCTGCTAGCCCAGCACTACTGCTCTGGACACTTGACTGGCCGGCATGTGTTTCATATCGTTCCTGTGTCTGTCCCTTCGGGAAATGTCACGCGGTGACATCCGGAGTCCTGCCTAGCCTGCTACAGCCCGGGTTCCCGGAGTCCTGTTAGCCCAGTGCTACAGCCCGGATTCGCACGCTGCTGACCGACACGTTCGATGTTGATTCATGTATGCCTGTTCCCATACGTTAGTGCCGCTTTGGGTTCACGACTAGCCATGTCGGCCCGGGTTCTCTGTCATATGGATGCTAGTGACATTGTCATATACGTGAGCCAAAAGGCGCAAACGGTCCCGGGCCATGGTAAGGCGACACCCGTGGGAGTACCGTGCGTGAGGCCGCAAAGGGATATGAGGTGTTACAGGCTAGATCGGTGTGACTTGGAATCGGGGTCCCGACACCTCTCCTGGTCCTTAACTGCCATTTTGATCTGATGGTAACCAGAATATGCATCCAGAAAGCTCAAACGCTCGCAACCCACTGTAGCATCAATAATTTGATCAATCCGGGGGAGGGCAAAAGGATCTGCTGGACAAGCTTTGTTGAGATCTGTGTAGTCCACACACATACGCCAAGTGTCGTTCTTCTTAAGGACCAGCACCGGATTAGCCAACCACTCTGGATGAAATACTTCGACAATGAATCCAGCCGCCAAGAGCCTGGCTACTTCCTCACCAATAGCCTTGTGTCTTTCTTCATTGAACCGGCGAAGAAACTGCTTGACCGGTTTAAACTTGGGATCAACATTAAGTGTGTGCTCAACGAGTTCCCTCGGTACACCTGGCATGTCAGAAGGCTTCCATGCAAAGATGTCCCGGTTCTCACGGATGAACTCGATGAGCGTGCTTTCCTATTTCAGATCCAAGTTAGCGCTGATGCTAAACTGCTTGGATGAATCGCCAGGAACGAAATCAACAAGCTTAGTCTCATCAGCCATTTTAAACTTCAAGGCCGGTTCATGCTCGGTAGTTGGCTTTTTCAGAGAAGTCATATCCGCCGGATCAACATTGTCCTTATAGAACTTCAATTCCTCGGTTGCACAAACCGACTCAGCGTATGTCGCATCGCCTTCTTCACATTCCAAAGCAATCTTGCGACTCCCGTGTACTGTGATAGTCCCCTTATTACCCGGCATCTTGAGCTGTAGATAGACATAACAGGGCCTTGCCATGAACTTAGCATAAGCCGGCCGTCCAAACAGGGCATGATATGGGCTTTTAATTTTCACCACCTCAAAGGTTAACTTCTCTGATCTTGAATCATGCTCATCGCCAAAAGCAACTTCCAGGGCTATCTTACCAATAGGATATGCCGATTTACCAGGTACCACACCATGGAAGACCGTGTTGGACGGTTTAAGATTTTTATCTGTTAACCCCATGCGACGGAAGGTTTCATAATAAAGGATATTGATACTACTCCCCCCATCCATGAGTACTTTGGTGAACTTATAACCTCCCACCTGAGGTGCCACTACCAACGCCAGATGGCCCGGATTATCAACCCGGGGCGGATGATCCTCTCGACTCCACACAATAGGCTGTTCAGACCAGCGTAAATATCGGGGAACCGCCGGTTCAACGGAATTTACTACCCTTTTATGAAGCTTCTGATCGCGCTTGTCCAGGCTAGTGGTGAAGACATGATATTGCCCGCTATTCAACTGCTTCGGGTTGCTTTGGTAACCCGACTGCTGTTGCTGATTCCCTTGATTATTATAACCACCTTGGTTGCCCTGATTGCCTTGATTGCCATGTCCACTCTGGTTACCGTGAAAGCCTGAACCGGAACTACCTCCACCGTAACCCGGCCCATGAGATCCGGGGCCTGAACCGCCACCCGGTCCATGGTCATACCGAAGAGAATCAGAATTTTTGAACTCCTGGATGATATAGCAATCTTTCCAGAGGTGCGTGGACGGTTTCTCCTTCGTCCCGTGCTTTGGGCAAGGCTGGTTCAACAGATAAGACAGGCGGTTCGGGTTAGGATTTGGTCCTCCACCACGCTGGGGCGGTTTACCTTTATGTCGTTGGCCTTTGTCCTGCGCGTTGGTAGTAGCCACAAAACCCAAGCTATTATCCGCTTTACACTTACCGTTGTTTCCATGGCCCGCCGGGTTGTGCTGCTGTCCCTTGGTATGTCCGCTCTTCTTTCCCTTCCCTGTCTTGTCATCGTCAGACTCGGGGTCCTTGGTACCATCAGAGTCGGCATATTTCACCAGAGCAGCCATGAGAGTCCCCATATCATTGCAGTGGCATTTGAGCCATCCCAACTTCAGCTTCAGAGGTGCAAACCGGCAATTGCCTTCCAACGTCAAAACTGCTGTATCAGCGTTAATGCGGTCCGATGAATGCAAAATCTCCGAAACCCGGCGCACCCAATGGGTTGTTGATTCTCCTTCCTCCTGGACACAGGCAGCTAGGTCCACAATTGACATGGGCTGCTTGCACGTATCCTTGAAATTCTGGATTAACCGGGCCATCAGCTCGGCCCATGACCCAATGGAGTTAGCCGGCAATTTTTTCAACCAAGTACGAGCTGTTCCTTCCAACATCATGGTAAAGTATTTAGCGCACGCAGCATCGTCCACATCCAGCATCTCCATTGCCATCTCATAGCTTTCCACCCATGACTCGGGGATAAATCGGCGGTGTAATTCGGCACTTTTCGTGGGCCTTTGAAATCCTTGGGCAGGCGCACGTTGCGCAGTGCTGGGACGAGACACGATACTCCCAAAGAGCTAGAGGTAACTCCTGGTTCCACCGACGTGGTTGGACAAACCGGAGTAAGTTGGCGAGCTTCATGCTGTGCTGCTAACTTGGCCTCTCGACGAGCTCTAGCGCGATCCACCACATCCTGAGCATCACCGCCACCACCCACCGGGTTATGGCCACGGGGTGGATCACGGTTTTGCGCATTGCTTGACACGGCCGGTTCATCAATACGCCTGTTGTAGCTCCAGCTTGGGCGGGGAGTAGAATGGATCCTCTCGCGACTATATGGATAAGCCTGCTGCTGAACCAGAGCTGTCTGAAGAAGCTCCCTAGCCCGTCACGTCTCGACTGCCATCGGAGACTCGCCTTCGATCGGGAGGGCCGCCAGCCGTGAAGCGGCTGCGACAATGTTTTCCATCGGGTTAGAATAATGACCTGGTGGTGTTGGGACATGCTGTGTCGAAACGTTGTTCTGACGAGGCGGATCCACCAAGCGTGGCTGAACCGGCGCCCCCGCTCCATGTGCCTCCGCCCGGTTTACCACCGGCGGATTACTGGTCCCCGCTCCTGGGGTATTAAAGAGGTTCCTGGCCTCATAAACCGGCAGCACGCGAGACCGGTACCTCCTCTTCAAGACATCGTTTGACGCGCTCTGATCCAGCATAAGCCGGTAAGCCTGTGCATCCAATGCGGCCCGTTCCGCAGCCATCCTGGTACCCTCAGCTGCCAAGTCGACTTTGGCCTGGGTGATCTGATCTTTCACCTTCGTGATTTCTGCATTATGCGCCTCTTGATCCGCCGGGTTAACCTCCGCCATCAGTGTCGCCAAAGCGTCGAATAAATCAGATAGAACCTGAGCCAGCGGCCGTACCGGGCCTCCTGCCCCAGCTGCCGTTGCCGCTGCTGATCCGGAAATCATCGCCGATGCGGTCGAAGAGTGAAGCGCTGGCTGCGTACCGGCCATGAAGATCGCAACCCGGTTTGGCGGATCAAAGGGGTCCGGAATACTGTCGCCATCAGAGCAGCCCCCAATCCGGCCGTCTTGCAACTGGTACAATGACTTGGTCTCTCCGGTCGATGATTCATCGTCAGAATAAACGACGGTATCACCACCATATTCCAATGTATCCTTAGATTCCACTCCGTGGATGACTCCCACGAAGGCACGCTTCACGGCAGGCTTAACCCGGGCAGATCTCGCATGCTGAGTCGTCTCGACGATGTCGGTGCAGATGTCCGGCTCAGGGCCCGGTTCGCCAATCTTACTAATGAAAACGTGTATACCGCCGAAGGGGACCCGGTACCCGTACTCGATTGAGCCGGCCTCGGGGGCCCAGCCTGCGTCATCGATGTAGATCTTGCCACGACGACTCTTAGTCATCCGGCCCACGGCGTAACCCTTGAGTCCTTCGAAGCTGCTCTCTAAGAACTCGAAACCATCGTGCGATAGCCCCACGGTGGGCGCCAACTATCGTGGTTTTGTCACAACAGATGTCCTAGAGAAAGGACTTAGTCGTGGAGCCATCGCTACGGATTAGCTTAAAGGGGTTAAAGCGGACAAGGGACGCAGAGAGTTTATACTAGTTCGGCCCCTTGCGGTGAAGGTAAAAGCCTATGATCCAGTTGTTGTGGGATTGCCTGGGTTTCAATGACCAGGGAGCGAATACGCTTTGCCTGAGTCTCGAGTTGTTGTCTGTTGTCCTCAAACCGCCGCCGGGTCGTCCCCTTATATACATGGGTTGACGCCCGTTGGTTTACAGAACCCCGAGGCCGACTCATAAACGTGTCCGGCTCGGTCTCTGTTCTTTCTATCTTATAACACAAGTTTACATATTAATGTCGGTTTATGTCTACAGGCCTTAAACCGGCTCTGGGCCTTGGGCCTTCATAAAGCGTCATTGTCCTTCTCTTCATGGGCTTCAGGTACAGTGAACCATTAAGGGGTTAACCCGGCCTCTCCTGGCCAGTTTATGCCCAGTAGTAATATCCCCAACATTAACCATAACCAGTGTACTTAGACCGGCACAATACCAGTTTGAATGACCATGTTTGCTTGTTGTTAAATGTTAGTCCTGTTGCAGTTAGCACACCTTTCCACTTGTTTTGCTTTACTAGCGTGCTTAAACCTGCACACTGAAGCTATCTTTTGGAGATTATTTTGTCTGCCATGTGTAATTTTGGTTGATGTTTAGCCTGTTGTGCTTAACATGCTTCTTGATGTACCTACACAGGACAATTTTGGGAACGACTGTTGTTTTCCATCGAGGTTAGTTTCATCCCATGGCTTATATCTGCTCACTGTTCAGGATATCGGTAGCTGGTACCATATAGGCCGGCGGCTGATAAGGGACTAATCGGTGAATCGGACTTTTAACTGAATATATCTGGAACCCATTTTTCCTTAGGTTAACTAGGGCCATATGTAATATATCTGAGGCTACATAGCAACATGCATTGTACTTAATGTCTAAATATACAATCCTAGGCTACATAGCAACAAGGAAGAGTGTTACATTAATGTTCTAGTGATGTCTAGATATACATAGAAGAGCAGCAGCAGCAACATCAACAACACAACCCTGTTTGGATACTCAACTTAGCTAGAGGTTAGACTTAGTTTCTAGCTCATTACTAACCCTGAAATAACTCCATCCAAAGAGTTGTTTGGATGGCAGGGTTAGATTGACAATAAATGCACTAGGAGAACTAGCTCCAATTAGCACCTCTTGGGTTGGATACTAGTTTTTTGGGGTGGGTTATGAAGGAAATATGCCCAAGAGGCAATAATAAAGTTATTATTTATTTCCTTATTTCATGATAAAGGTTTATTATTCATGCTAGAATTGTATTAACCGGAAACTTAATACATGTGTGAATACATAGACAAACATAGTGTCACTAGTATGCCTCTACTTTGACTAGCTCGTTAATCAAAGATGGTTAAGTTTCCTAGCCATAGACATGTGTTGTCATTTGATTAACGGTATCACATCATTAGAGAATGATGTGATTGACTTGACCCATCTGTTAGCTTAGCACGATGATCATTTAGTTTGTTGCCATTGCTTTCTTCACGACTCATACATGTTCCTACGACTATGAGATTATGCAACTCCCGAATACCAGAGGAACACTTAGTGTTCTATCAAACGTCACAACGTAATTGGGTGATTATAAACATGCTCTACAGGTGTCTCCGATGGTGTTTGTTGGGTTGGCATAGATCGAGATTAGGATTTGTCACTCCGTGTTTCGGAGAGGTATCTCTGGGACCTCTCGGTAATACACATCACTATAAGCCTTACAAGCAATGTGACTAATGAGTTACTTGCAGGATGATGCATCATGGAACGAGTAAAGAGACTTGCCGGTAACGAGATTGAACTAGGTATTGAGATACCGACGATCGAATCTCGGGCAAGTAACATACCGATGACAAAGGGAACAACGTATGTTGTTATGCGGTTTGACCGATAAAGATCTTCGTAGAATATGTAGGAACCAATATGAGCATCCAGGTTCCGCTATTGGTTATTGACCGGAAGTGGGTCTCGGTCATGTCAACATAGTTCTCGGTATTATGAGTTTATGTGTTTTGATGTACCGAAGGTAGTTCGGAGTCCCGGATATGATCACGGACATGACGAGGAGTCTCGAAATGGTCGAGACATAAAGATCGATATATTGGATGAATATGTTTGGACATCGGAATGGTTCCGGGTGAGTTCGGGCATTTACCGGAGTACGGGAGGTTACCGGAACCCCCCGGGAAGTATATGGGCCTTATTGGGCCATAGTGGGAGAGAGGAGAAGGGAGCCTAGGAGCCCCCCCCAAGCCTAATCTGAATTGGGTGGGGGGCCGTCCCCCCCCCTTTCCTTCCTCCTTCCCCCCCCCCCCTTCCTTCCTCTCCTAGTCCAACTAGGGAAGGGTGGGGGAATCGTACTCCCGGTGGGAGTAGGACTCCTCTAGGGTGCGCCATAGAGGTGTTGGGAATCATAGCATAATTTTAAAATTTCCCTACGCTCACCAAGATCCATCTATGGAGTATACTAGCAACGAGGGTAAAGGAGTGCATCTACATACCCTTGTAGATCGCGAGCGGAAGCGTTCCAATGAACGTGGATGACGGAGTCGTACTCGCCGTGATTCAAATCACCGATGACCGAGTGCTGAACGGACAGCACCTCCGCGTTCAACACACGTACGATGCAGCGACGTCTCCTCCTTCTTGATCCAGCAAGGGGAAGGAGAGGTTGATGGAGATCCAGCAGCACGACGGCGTGGTGGTGGATGTAGCGGGTCTCGGCAGGGCTTCGCCGAGCTTCTGCGAGAGGGAGAGGTGTAGCAGGGGTGGAGGGAGGCGCCCAAGGCTGTTGTGTTGCTGCCCTCCCTCCCCCCCCCTTTATATAGGCCCCCTGGGAGGGGGGGCGCCGGCCAAGATCCCATCAAGGGAGGGGGCGGCGGCCAAGGGGGAAGACTTGCCCCCCAAGGCAAGTGGGGCGCCCCCCCACCCTAGGGTTTCCAACCCTAGGCGTAGGGGGGAGGCCCATGGGGGGCGCCCCAACCCACTAGGGGCTGGTTCCCTTCCCACTTCAGCTCATGGGGCCCTCCAGGATAGGTGGCCCCACCCGGTGGACCCCCGGGACCCTTCCGGTGGTCCCGGTACAATACCGATAACCCCCGAAACTTTCCCGGTGGCCGAAACTTGACTTCCTATATATAATTCTTCACCTCCGGACCATTCCGGAACTCCTCGTGACGTCCGAGATCTCATCCGGGACTCCGAACAACTTTTGGGTTTCCGCATACTCATATCTCTACAACCCTAGCGTCACTGAACCTTAAGTGTGTAGACCCTACGGGTTCGGGAGACATGCAGACATGACCGAGACGCCTCTCCGGTCAATAACCAACAGCGGGATCTGGATACCCATGTTGGCTCCCACATGTTCCACGATGATCTCATCGGATGAACCACGATGTCGAGGATTCAATCAATCCCGTATACAATTCCCTTTGTCAATCGGTATGTTACTTGCCCGAGATTCGATCGCCGGTATCCCAATACCTTGTTCAATCTCGTTACCGGCAAGTCTCTTTACTCGTACCGCAATGCATGATCCCGTGACTAACGCCTTAGTCACATTGAGCTCATTATGATGATGCATTACCGAGTGGGCCCAGAGATACCTCTCCGTCACACGGAGTGACAAATCCAAGTCTCGATCCGTACCAACCCAACAGACACTTTCGGAGATACCCGTAGTGCACCTTTATAGTCACCCAGTTACGTTGTGACATTTGGCAAACCCAAAGCACTCCTACGGTATCCGGGAGTTGCACGATCTCATGGTCTAAGGAAAAGATACTTGACATTGGAAAAGCTCTAGCAAACGAAACTACACGATCTTCTATGCTATGCTTAGGATTGGGTCTTGTCCATCACATCATTCTCCTAATGATGTGATCCCATTATCAACGACATCCAATGTCCATAGTCAGGAAACCATGAATATCTGTTGATCAACGAGCTAGTCAACTAGAGGCTTACTAGGGACACGTTGTGGTCTATGTATTCACACATGTATTACGATTTCCGGATAACACAATTATAGCATGAACAATAGACAATTATCATGAACAAAGAAATATAATAATAACCATTTATTATTGCCTCTAGGGCATATTTCCAACAAGAGGGTCGGCCCTCCCCCCTCCTCCACTCCTTTATATACGGGGGAGGGGGCACCCCATAGACACACAAGTTAACATTGTCTTAGCCGTGTGCGGTGCCCCCCTCCACCATAATCCACCTCGGTCATACCGTTGCAGTGCTTAGGCGAAGCCCTGCGCCGGTAACTTCATCATCACCGTCATCACGCCGTCGTGCTGACGAAGCTCTCCCTCGAAACTCAGCTGGATCGAGAGTTTGTGGGACGTCACCGAGCTGAACGTGTGCAGATCGCGGAGGTGCCGTACTTTCAGTACTAGGATTGGTCGGATTGTGAAGACGTACGACTATATCAGCCGCATTGATATAACGCTTCCACTTTCGGTCTATGAGGGTACGTAGACAACACTCTCCCCTCTCGTTGCTACGCATCACCTAGATGGATCTTGCGTGTGCGTAGGAATTTTTTTGAAATTACTGTGTTCCCCAACAGTGGCATCCGTGCTAGGTCTATGCGTAGATGTTATATGCACGAGTAGAACTCAAAGAGTTGTGGGCGATAATAGTCATACTGCTTACCATCATGTCATACTTTGATTCGGCGGTATTCTTGGATGAAGCGGCCCAGACCGACATTACGCGTACGCTTACGCGAGACTGGTTCTACCGACGTGCTTTGCATGCAGGTGGCTGGCGGGTGTCAGTTTCTCCAACTTTAGTTGAATCGAGTGTGGCTACGCCCGGTCCTTTTTGAAGGTTAAAACAGCACACTTGATGAAAAATCGTTGTGGTTTTGATGCGTAGGTAAGAACGGTTCTTGCTCAGCCCATAGCAGCCACGTAAAACTTGCAACAACAAATTAGAGGATGTCTAACTTGTTTTTGCAGGGCATGTTGTGATGTGATATGGTCAAGACATGATGATAAATTTTATTGTATGAGATAATCATGATTTGTAACAGAGCTATCGGCAACTGGCAGGAGCCATATGGTTGTCGCTTTATTGTATGCAATGCAATCGCCCTGTAATTGTTTTTACTTTATCACTAAGCGGTAGCGATAGTCGTAGAAGCAATAGTTGGCGAGACGACAACGATGCTACGATGGAGATCAAGGTGTCGTGCCGGTGACGATGGTGATCATGACGGTGCTTTGGATATGGAGATCAAAGGCACAAGATGATGATGGCCATATCATATCACTTATATTGATTGCATGTGATGTTTCTCCTTTATGCATCTTACTTTGCTTAGTTCGGCGGTAGCATTATAAGATGATCTCTCACTAAATTTCAAGGTACAAGTGTTCTCCCTGAGTATGCACCATTGCAAAAGTTCGTCGTGCCGAGACACCACGTGATGATCGGGTGTGATAAGCTCTACGTTCACATACAATGGGTGCAAGCCAGTTTTGCACACGCAGAATACTCAGGTTAAACTTGACGAGCCTAGCATATGCAGATATGGCCTCGGAACACTGGAGACCGAAAGGTCGAGCGTGAATCATATAGTAGATATGATCAACATAGTGATGTTCACCATTGAAAACTACTCCATCTCACGTGATGATCGGACATGGTTTAGTTGATTTGGATCACGTGATCATTTCGATGACTAGAGGGATGTCTATCTAAGTGGAAGTTCTTAAGTAATATGATTAATTGAACTTTAATTTATCATGAACTTAGTCCTGGTAGTATTAGCATATCTATGTTGTAGATCAATAGCTCGCGATATAGCTCTCCGTTTATTTTGATATGTTCCTAGAGAAAAATCAGTTGAAAGTTGATAGTAGCAATGATGCAGACTTGGTCCGTGATCTGAGGATTTTCCTCATTGCTGCACAGAAGAATTATGTCCTTGATGCACCGCTAGGTGACAAACCTATTGCAGGAGCAGATGCAGACGTTATGAACGTTTTGAAAAAGCTCGGTATGATGACTACTTGATAGTTTAGTGCACCATGCTATACGGCTTAGAACCGGGATTTCAAAAACGTTTTGAACACCACGGAGCATATGAGATGTTCCAAGAGCTGGAATTGGTATTTCAGACTCATGCCTGAATCGAGAGATATGAGACCTCTGACAAAGTACTTAGCCTACAAGATGGAGGAGAATAGCTCAACTAGTGACATTTCCTCAGAATGTCTGAGTACTACAATTGCTTGAATCAAGTGGGAGTTAATCTTCCAGATAAGATAGTAATTGACAAAGTTCTCTAGTCACTATCGCCAAGTTACTAGAACTTCGTGATGAACTATAATATGCAAGGGATGACGAAAACAATTCCCAAGCTCTTCGCGATGCTAAAATCGGCGAAGGTAGAAATCAAGAAAAGCATCAAGTGTTGATGGTTGACAAGACCACTAGTTTCAAAAAAAAGGGCAAAGGGAAAAGGGGAACTTCAAGAAGAACGACAAGCAAGTTGATGCTCAAGTGAAGAAGCCCAAGTCTGGAACTAAGCCTGAGACTAAGTGCTTCTACTGCAAAGGGACTGGTCACTGGAAGTGCAACTACCCTAGATACTTGGCGGATAAGAAGGATGGCAAAGTGAACAAAGGTATATTTTATATACATGTTATTTATGTGTACTTTACTAGTGTTTATAGCAACCCCTCGACATTTGATACTGGTTCAGTTGCTAAGAGTAGTAACTCGAAACGGGAGTTGCAGAATGAACAGAAACTAATTAAGGGTGAAGTGACGATGTGTGTTGGAAAGTAGTTCCAAGATTGATATGTGTTGGGTTCTACGGTACGGTGCATCGACTGCAAATTAAAATTATCCTACGCGCAGAACAACCAAGAACATGCTACGGGAATGGATCACATATCGTTACCACTAGACGCGCAGTGCCGTGCAGCGAAAGAAGAGTTGGGGCAGCGCGTCCGCGTGGATCGTCTCCTCCTTGTCTGATCACCCTCGAACAGCCGGTCGTCGGTTCCCATGTACAGGTTCGCCGGAGCGGCGCAAGTGCACCGCCTCTAAGGGTATCCACGCGTGCAGGAGGAACGTCGTGCGGCGGACTGCTAGGTCCGATCGCACAACCGGCGGCGAGTGGAGGTGTCTATTTGCAACACATGCAAACCCTAGTGACAGCGTCGACGCGATCAATCTGCATGAGTGTGCACCACCCCCACTTTACATGGGCGTCCGTCGCGGGCTCAACACTTGGGCCTCGCACGGACCCTAAAGCCCACAAGTCTACTCAGACACAATCCGAATACAGCTCAGATCACATCCGACCAGTGTCCTCGGATCCGACCTCGTAGGTTCCTTCCCTTAAGCGCGCGACCCCTTAGGTTCTAGCCGGCTTGGTCGCAGTTCGGATCACCTCCGAACTGCACGGTTGGTAGCGGCCTCTAGCAAGGCATGCCGAACACCAAGCAGACTATGAAGCTGGTTAGGCGAACCTGTACATCACACTTCCATTCCTTTTGCCACACGATATATGTTGTCGAGCTCAAGGCGAGTCTGTCATCCTTGTGCTAGCCCGACCTCTTTCTCGTTTCAGTGATGCCGACCACTATCCGGATTATCTCATAATCCTTGTCGCATGGCCATGCTTATCCTGGTCGGATCACACGAGGGGCCCAGAGTATATCTCTCCTGATCGGAGGTGCAAATCCCATCTTGCTCGACCATGTCTCGCAGCATGGGATTGGACAAGCCTGAAACCTACCTTTGTAACTACCCAGTCACGGAGTAGCGTTTAGTCGGCCCAAAGCAAGTCTGTCACCATCCCGAGTACATGTGCCAGCTCAGGTCTTAGGACATAGAACATATGTTGTACTAGAGACTCACAGATGACATATCGCTGCGTCTCATAGTTGGGTCTGTCCAACTCGGACCTTATCTCGACTCAGATCCGACTACGTTGAATCCGACCGGATCCTTCCAAGTCCATATTATCCGGTTAGCATCCAATGCCCCATGGCTAGTGAGACCAAGCCATCGACCGTGTCATGTGCTAGTCTAGGTGGCGGCGTGTCCACACAGCCCTTTCGACTAGGGACCTTTTAGGACAGTCATCATACAATGCATAGTCCCACAAACAAGTCACGTACTTGCTGATACACATCATTGATAACGTCCAAGGACTATCTTTATTCATAAACACATAGGAAATATCATCATACATGATTGCCTCTAGGGCATATCTCCAACAGTCTTCCACTTGCAGTAGAGTCAATCAAATAGACATCGAATGCCTATAGCTCTAACGTGCCCCTCATGCTTGGGTTGTGGAAGCGGCTTAGTCAACGGATCTGCAACATTTGCATCCGTGTGAATTTTTCATAACTCTACATCACCATTCTTTATGATCTTTCGTATTAGGTGATATTTCCGATCTATGTGTCTGAGCTTGTGGTGATTTCTCGGCTCCTTGGCTTGTGCGATGGCACCAGAATTATCACAATAAAGGTCCAACGGTTTTACCGAGGCTGGGAAAATACCAAGATCATCCAGAAAAATGCCGGATCCAAACACCTTCCTTTGCAGCTTCACAAGCCGCAATGTATTCGGCTTCTATGGTAGAATCGGCCACCGTATCTTGCTTGGAACTCATCCAGCTCACTGCTCCTCCGTTCATGATGTACACGAAACCGGACTATGATCGACAATCATCTCTGTCGGTTTGGAAACTAGCATCGGCGTAACCCCTTACGACGAGCTCTTCCTCACCTCCATACTAGGAACATCTCTTTAGTCCTTTTCAGGTACTTCAAAAATAGTCTTTACCGCTGCCCAGTGACTCTCGCCTGGGTTGGCATGGTATCTGCTTGTTAGGCTTATTGCAAAAGCAACATCTGGCCGTGTACATATCATGGCATACATGATGGATCCAATTGCCGAGGCATACGGAATCCTACTCATCCTACTTCGCTCATCAGATGTCGAAGGACTCTGAGTCTCGCTTAGCCTTATACCATGTGAGAGTGGCAAGAACCCTTTCTTCGCCTCACTCATGTTGAACCGCTTCAACACTTTATCTATGTACGTGCTCTGGCTTAAGCCGAGCAGCCTCCTCGATCTATCTCTATAGATCTTAATGCCTAAAATGTACATTGCCTCACCAAGGTCCTTCATCAAAAACTTGCCATTCAATGACTCCTTGACCGAGTTCAGCATCGAAACATCATTTCCGATCAGTAGTATGTCATCCACATACAAGATCAAAAACACTATCGAGCTCCCACTTAACTTCTTGTATAAACAAGAGTCCTCTTCGCTTTTGATGAAACCGAGACCAGTGACGACCTCATCAAAACGAATGTTCCAGCTCCGAGATGCTTGCCTCAACCCATAAATGGATCTCTTGAGCTTGCATACCTTACTAGTGCTAGTCGGATCGACAAAACCCTCGGGCTGTATCATATACACGTCCTCGGTTAAATTTCCGTGAAGGAAAGCCGTCTTGACATCCATCTGACATATCTCGTAATTGAAATATGCAGCTATAGCTAGTACGATCCTCACCGATTTCAGCATCGCTACCGGCGAGTAAGTCTCATCGTAGTAAATTCCTTGAACTTGTCCATAACCCTTAGCGACAAGCCGAGCTTTATGGATCTGAACATTTCCATCCACATCGGTTTTCTTCTTAAAGACCCATTTGCAACCAATGGCTGTTACACCAGGCGACGGATCAACCAAGTCCCAGACTTGATTCTCATCCATGGACTTTAACTCAGATCTCATGGCCTCTAGCCATGCCTCAGAATCTGGGCTCGCCATCGCTTCCGCATATGTAGTCGGCTCGTCGCTTTCTAGCAACAATACATCGCGCACTCTGTGCAATCTCGTCGACCTCCGTGGTTCCGGTGCCGCTTCCACTACGAGTTCCTTGACTGACTCCGGTATGATCTCATCACCATCCGAATCGTCACCGAGTGGTCCTTGAATTTCTTCGTGTCGGACCGTCCTCCCACTGGCCTCCCGACTGAGAAACTCTTTCTCAAGGAAAACCCCGTTCCGAGCAACAAACGCTTTGTTCTCTTCCCGGTTGTAGAAGCTATATCCCAAGGTTTCCCTCGGATATCCCATGAATATGCATTTATCTGACTTGGGTGTAAGCTTGTCTGACATAAGTCGCTTGAAAAATGCTTCACAACCCCAAATCTTTAGAAAAGACAAACTGGGACTCTTCCTGGTCCATATCTCATGTGGTGTCTTGTCTACGGATTTTGATGGTACCCTGTTAAGTGTGAAAGCTGCAGTTTCTAGAGTGTATCCCCAGAATGACAAGGGTAAATCCAATTTGCTCATCATAGACCGGACCATGTCCGACAAGGTCCTATTCCTCCGTTCTGACACGTCGTTTCGGAGGTGTGAGCTGAGGTACTATACCTCGCCTTTTCAGATGATCATCAAACTCCTGGCTCATGTACTCACCTCCACGATCAGATCGTAGAAGCTTTATAGTCTTGCCGAGCTGATTCTCAACCTCGTTCTAAAACTCTTTGAACTTTTCAAAAGTTTCCGACTTGTGCCTCATCAAATAGATATACCCATATCTACTCAAGTCGTCGGTAAAAGTCACGAAGTACTGATAGCCACCTCTGGCAGTTGTGCTCATTGGACCACACACATCACTGTGTATAAGTTCCAACAGCTCAGACGCCCTCTCGCAACTCTTTGCGAAAGGAGACTTAGTCATCTTGCCGAGCAAGCATGATTCACATGTCTTGAACAACCCAAAGTCGGACGAAGTTAGGAGCCCATCATCATGGAGCCTCTTCATGCGTTTCAGACTAATGTGTCCAAGCCGACAATGCCAGAAGTATGTCAGATTTATCTCATTAGGCTTATGCCTCTTGACATTCACGTTATAGACCGGTTCTTGTTCCAGATTCAATATAAATAGCCCATCAACAATGGGTGCATAGCCGTGGAACATTCCATTCAAATAAAACGAACAACCATTGTCCTTTAAATTGAATTCATAACCCTGACTCATCAAACATGAGGTAGAAATAATGTTCCGACTAAGTGTAGGAATGTAATAACAATTATTCAATTCCAAAATAAATCCAGAAGGAAGCTGGAGTTGCATCGTGCCGACCTCCAACACAGCAACTCTTGCTTTGTTGTCGACCCTGATGTCAATCTCCCCTTGTGTCACACGCCTAGTTCTTACCAGCCCCTGCATCGAGTTGCAAATATGAACAACCGATTCGGTATCAAATACCCAAGAGCTACTAGGTATGTCAGCAAGGTAAATGTCTATAACATATGCAACAAGTGTACCTTTGCCTAAAGCAGCATTCCCGGCCTTCTTTCCATGCCCTGCAAGCCACTTGCTACAGTTCCTCTTCCAGTGACCGTTCTCCTTGCAATGATAGCAAATGGTCTTCGAGTCTGGTCTAGACTTCGGCGCAGTGGCGGAGGTTACCGTCTCCGTGCCCTTTGCCTTAACCTTTTTCTTGGACCAAGTCTTCTTGAACTTAGCCGATTTCTGCACCATCAACACTTGATGCGTGCCTTTCTTAATATCATGCTCTGCCACTTTGAGCATCCCATGCAATTCGGTGAGCTTCTTATCCATGTCATGCATATGATAGTTTGAGATGAACGTCCCATAGCTGGGCGGAAGAGAACCCAGAACTGCATCAGTAGCCAGCTCATCCAAGAGTGGGAAGCCCAACCGATCCAAAGCTTGCACATATCTGATCATCTTGATCACATGTGGGCTCAGTGGATCACCTTCCTTCAGCTTGCAATCCATCAAGGATCGCCATACGTTGAACCTTTCAGTCCTAGCCTGTGTCTGAAACATGCTCTTGAGACTCTCGATCATATCATAAGCCTCAACATTTTCAAAATGCTGTTGCAAATCGGGCTCCATAAAAGCTAGCATCAGACAGCTGATCTCCATTGATTCATCGACGAGTTTCTGGTAGGCATTCTTAGTTGTGGCATTAGCATTATCGGCAACTTCCTCTAGAAGTGGATCCTCTAGAACATGTTCCTTTTTGTCATGCTTGAGAACAATTCTCAGATTTCTATACCAGGTGGTAAAGTTTGTTCCATTCAGTTTATCCTTTTCCAGAATTGATTTCAATGCAAAGTTGGGTTGAGCAGGTGGTGCCATTGATCTACAACAGAAAATATGCAATCACTAAGCAATGTGTTTATGTAGAGTAATTCAAGCCTTAAACAGAAATACTCCCACTGAAGTTGGCATCCCTCGGCAAACTCTCAGTGATTCAGGATCCGACTAACACATGCGACTAGTGAGCTTTAGCATCACTGCTAGACAACATGCCTATCCGGTAAGCAACTCCTTGCTAATCGTATCTCTATACGACTCCTGTCGGTCGGGAAGGTATCTCATACCCCGGCCCCAACCTTCTTTGCCACAAGGCCCAAAACCGTTTTGATAGCCTTGTCAAGTTAACCTGATGCAGTGCATGTCCGTGTCCGACACGAACCCTTCAGTTCAAGGACACCTAGCAGCGCCCCAATTTTATGAGCCCACCACTAGACGTACTTGACGTGCGAAGGTGCAACATCGGGGATGACAATTCGCTTGATATTAACGAGGGATCTTTCTACCATTCTAACATGCATAGAAACAAAGAAGCATAACAATCACAAATAAACATATATTATGAAATAGTATGGATCCTTCATGGATGTTCTTCCAGGTCGGCTTCGACTCCGATGACCATCTAGGAACTCCATCTTGTTTGTCACGCCGGGGCGCCAAGCCACCAACCTGATCTCTATTATCCAACTACTACTACTAGTAATGAATTTTACATAGAGTCACAAGTCGACACGCAGGTTATTATACAACATAATGACGGCACTTCAGCTCCTGCCGACTGACAAACATGACACGCAGGCCATGTATAAATTACACACATGCATCACATACACATGAGCCATACTATTCACATCAAACCCTGCAAAATAAAGTTATTCATAGAATCGCATTCTACCGCTTTGAGTGATCATGTATGAAATACAAGGCGCTACGCACACAGCGGTCCCGATCACACCGAATTTTCCGATCTGACCGATCTTATCGATCATCGCGAGTCCAATTTGGATTTACATTGCACTGTTAACCCCGATAGCGGATACCGACCGGTAGGGGTAGGTTATGTCACGACCTCATCGACTCCGATCATCAGAAACCATAGCCACATCGATCCCCATGTGCAGTTGATCTTATCAACCGTGCACAAAGCCGATCTCATCAATGACAACAGATCTCATCTGCCGCCTCCACATATCTAATATGCATACGATCTGAATCCAAATCCTATAGCAGAGGCTCTGATACCACTGTTGGGTTCTATGGTAGGGTGCGTCGACTGCAAATTAAAATTTTCCTATGCGCAGAACAACCAGGAACATGCTACGGGAATGGATCACAGATCGTTACCACTAGACGCGCAGTGCCGTGCAGCGGAAGAATAGTTGGGGCAGCGCGTCCGCGTGGATCATCTCCTCCTTGTCCGATCTCCCTCGCACAGCCGGTCGTCGGTTCCCACGTACAGGTTCGCCGGAGCGGTGCAAGTGCACCGCCTCTAACGGTATCCGCGCGTGCAGGAGGAACGTCGTGCGACAGACTGCTAGGTCTGATCACACAACCGGCGGCGAGTGGAGGTGTCTATTCGCAACACATGCAAACCCTAGTGACAGCGCCGAAGCGATCAATCCTCATGATTGTGCACCACCCCCACTTTATATAGGCGTCCGTCGCAGGCTCAACACTTGGGCCTCGCACGGACCCTAAAGCCCACAAGTCTACTCGGCCACAATCCGAATACAGCTTGGATCACATCCGACCAGTGTCCTCGGATCCGACCTCGTAGGTTCCTTCCCTTAAGCGCACGACCCCTTAGGTTCTAGCCGGCTTGGTCGCAGTTCAGATCACCTCTGAACTGCACGGTTGGTAGCGGCCTCTAGCAAGGCAAGCCGAACACCAAGCAGACTATGAAGCTGGTTAGGCGAACCTGTACATCACACTTCCATTCCTTTTTCCACACGATATATGTTGTCGAGCTCAAGGCGAGTCTATCATCCTTGTGCTAGCCCGACCTCTTTCTCGTTTCAGTGATGCCGACCACTATCCGGATTATCTCATAATCCTTGTCGCATGGCGATGCTTATCCTGGTCGGATCACACGAGGGGCCCAGAGTATATCTCTCCTGATCGGAGGGGCAAATCCCATCTTGCTCGACCATGTATCGCAGCATGGGTCTGGACAAGCCTGAAACCTACCTTTGTAGCTACCCAGTCATGGAGTAGCGTTTAGTCAGCCCAAAGCAAGTCTGTCACCATCCCGAGTACATGTGCCAGCTCAGGTCTTAGGACATAGAACGTATGTTGTACTAGAGACTCACAGATGACATATCACTGCGTCTCATAGTTGGGTCTGTCCAACTCAGACCTTATCTCGACTCGGATCCGACTACGTCGGATCCGACCGGATCCTTCCAAGTCCATATTATCCGGTTAGCATCCAATGCCCCATGGCTAGTGAGACCAAGCCATCGACCGTGTCATATGCTAGTCTAGGTGGCGGCGCGTCCACACAGCCCTTTCGACTAGGGACCTTTTAGGACAGTCATCATACAATGCATAGTCCCACAAACAAGTCACGTACTTGTTGATACACATCATTGATAATGTCCAAGGACTATCTTTATTCATAAACACATAGGAAATATCATCATACATGATTGCCTCTAGGGCATATCTCCAACAATATGATCATCATCGCACACTCCCTATACTTTCAGGATTAGTGTTGAACCTAAATAAATGTTATTTGGTGTTTGCGTTGAGCATGAATATGATTGGATCATGTTTATTGCAATACAGTTATTCATTTAAGTTAGAGAATAATTGTTGTTCTGTTTACATGAATAAAACCTTCTATGGTCATACACCCAATGAAAATGGTTTGTTGGATCTCGATCGTAGTGATACACATATTCATAAATATTGAAGCCAAAAGATGCAAAGTTAATAATGATAGTGCAACTTATTTGTGGCACTGTCGTTTAGGTCATATTGGTGTAAAGCGCATGAAGAAACTCCATGTTGATGGGCTTTTGGAATCACTTGATTATGAATCACTTGATGCTTGCGAACCGTGCCTCATGGGCAAGATGACTAAAACTCCGTTCTCCGGAACAATGGAGCGAGCAACTGACTTATTGGAAATAATACATACTGATGTAGGCGGTCCGATGAGTGTTGAGGCTCGCGACAGGTATCATTATTTTCTGACCTTCACAGATGATTTGACCAGATATGGGCATATCTACTTAATGAAACATAAGTCTAAAACATTTGAAAAGTTCAAAGAATTTCAGAGTGAAGTAGAAAATCATCGTAACAAGAAAATAAAGTTTCTACGATTTGATCGTGGAGGAGAATATTTGAGTTACGATTTTGGTCTTCATTTGAAACAATGCGGAATAGTTTCGCAACTCACGCCACCCGGAACACCACAACGTAATGGTGTGTCCGAACGTCGTAACCACACTTTATTAGATATGGTGCGATCTATGATGTCTCTTACTGATTTACCGCTATCGTTTTGGGGTTATGCTTTAGATAGGTTCCATTCACGTTAAATAGGGCACCATCTAAATCCGTTGAGACGACACCTTATGAACTGTGGTTTGGCAAGAACCCAAGTTGTCGTTTCTTAAAGTTTGGTGTTGCGATGCTTATGTGAAAAATCTTCAACCTGATAAGCTCAAACCCAAATCGAAGAAATGTGTCTTCATAGGATACCCAAAGGAGACTGTTGGGTACACCTTCTATCACAGATCCGAAGGCAAGACATTCGTTGTTAAGAATGGATCCTTTCCAGAGAAGGAGTTTCTCTCGAAAGAAGTGAGTGGGAGGAAAGTAGAACTTGATGTGGTAATTGTACCTTCCCCCGAATTGGAAAGTAGTTCATCACAGAAATCAGTTCCAGTCATGCCTACACCAATTAGTGAGGAAGTTAATGATGATGATCATGAAACTTCAGATCAAGTTACTACCGAACCTCGTAGGTCAACCAAAGTACGTTCCGCACTAGAGTGGTACGGTAATCCGGTTCTAGAAGTCATGTTACTAGACCATGACGAACCTACGAACTATGAGGAAGCAATGATGAGCCTAGATTCCGCAAAATGGTTTAAGGCCATAAAATCTGAGATGGGATCCATGTATGAGAACAAAGTGTGGACTTTGATTCACTTGCTCGATGATCGGTGAGTCATTGAGAATAAATAGATCTTCAAGAGGAAGACGGACGCTGATGGTAGTGTTACTATCTACAAAGCTCGACTTGTCGTGAAAGGTTTTCGACAAGTTCAAGGTGTTGACTACGATGATATTTTCTCACTCGTAGAGATGCTTAAAGTTTGTCCGAATCATGTTAGCAATTGCCACATTTTATGAAATCTGGCAAATGGATGTCGAAACTACATTCCTTAATGGATTTCTTAAAGAAGAGTTGTATATGATGCAACAAGAAGGTTTTTTCAATCCTAAAGGTGCTAACAAAATGTGCAAGCTCCAGCGATCCATCTATGGACTGGTGCAAGCATCTCAGAGTCGGAATATACGCTTTGATAAGTTGATCAAAGCGTATAGTTTTATGCAAACTTACGGTGGAGCCTGTTTTTACAAGAAAGTGAGTGGGAGCACTACAACCTTTCTGATAAGTATATGTGAACGACATATTGCTGATCGAAAATAATGTAGAATTTTCTGGAAAGCATAAAGGAGTGTTTGAAAGGAGTTTTCAAACAAAGACCTCGGTGAAGCTGCTTACATATTGAGCATCAAGATCTATAGAGATAGATCAAGACGCTTGATAAATTTTTTCAATGAGTACATACCTTGACAAGATTTTGAAGTAGTTCAAAATGGAACAATCAAAGAAAGAGTTCTTGCTTGTGTTGCAAGGTGTGAAGTTGAGTAAGACTCAAAGCCTGACCACAACAGAAGATAGTGAGAGAATGAAAGTCATTCCCTATGCCTCAGCCATAGGTTCTATAAAGAATGCCATGTTGTGTACCAGACCTATTGTATACCCTGCCCTGAGTTTGGCAAGGGAGTACAATTTTGATCTAGGAGTAGATCACTGGACAACGGTCAAAATTATCCTTAGAGGACTAAGGAAATATTTCTCGGTTATGGAGGTGATAAAAGAGTTCGTCATGAAGAGTTACGTCGATGCAAGCTTTTACACCGATCCGGATGACTCTAAGTCACAATCTGGATACATATTGAAAGTGGGAGCAATTAGCTAGAGTAGCTCCATACAGAGCATTGTAGACATAGAAAATTTGCAAAATACATACGGCTCTGAATGTGACAGACCCGTTGATTATACTTCTCTCACAAGCAAAACATGATCACACCTAAGTACTCTTGGGGTGTTAATCACTAAATCACATAGCGATGTGAACTAGATTATTGACTCTAGTAAACCCTTTGGGTGTTGGTCACATGGCGATGTGAACTATGGGTGTTAATCACATGGTGATGTGAACTATTAGTGTTAATCACATGGTGATGTGATCTAGATTATTGACTCTAGTGCAAGTGGGAGACTGAAGGAAATATGCCCTAGAGGCAATAATAAAGTTATTATTTATTTCCTTATTTCATGATAAAGGTTTATTATTCATGCTAGAGTTGTATTAACCGGAAACTTAATACATGTGTGAATACATAGATAAACATAGTGTCACTAGTATGCCTCTACTTTGACTAGCTCGTTAATCAAAGATGGTTAAGTTTCCTAGCCATACACATGTGTTGTCATTTGATTAATGGGATCACATCATTAGAGAATGATGTGATTGACTTGACCCATCCGTTAGCTTAGCACGATGATCGTTTAGTTTGTTGCTATTGCTTTCTTCATGACTCATACATGTTCCTATGACTATGAGATTATGCAACTCCCGAATACCGGAGGAACACTTAGTGTTCTATCAAACTGCACAACGTAACTGGGTGATTATAAAGATGCTCTACAGGTGTCTCCGATGGTGTTTGTTAGGTTGGGATAGATCGAGATTAGGATTTGTCACTCCGTGTTTCGGAGAGGTATCTCTGGGCCCTCTCGGTAATGCACATCACTATAAGCCTTGCAAGCAATGTGACTAATGAGTTAGTTGTGGTATGATGCATTACGGAACGAGTAAAGATACTTGCCGGTAACGAGATTGAACTAGGTTGAGATACCGACGATCGAATCTCGGGCAAGTACCATACCGATGACAAAGGGAACAACGTATGTTGTTATGCGGTTTGACCGATAAAGATCTTTGTAGAATATGTAGGAACCAATATGGGCATCCAGGTTCCGCTATTGGTTATTGACCGGAAGTGAGTCTTGGTCATGTCTACATAGTTCTCGAACCCATAGGGTCCGCACGCTTAACGTTCGGTGACGATCGGTATTATGAGTTTATGTGTTTTGATGTACCAAAGGTAGTTCGGAGTCCCGGATATGATCACGGACATGACAAGAGGGGCCTCGAAATGGTCGAAACATAAAGATCGATATATTGGATGACTATGTTTGGACATCGGAATGGTTCTGGGTGAGTTCGGGCATTTACCGGAGTACCGGGAGGTTACCGGAACCCCCCGGGAAGTATATGGGCCTTATTGGGCCATAGTGGGAGACAGGAGAAGGGAGCCTAGGAGGGGGCACCCCCCCCCCCCCCAAGCCCAATCCGAATTGGGTGGGGGCGCCCCCCCTTCCTTCCTCCTTCCTCCCCCTTCCTTCCTCTCCTAGTCCAACTAGGGAAGGGGGGAATCCTACTCCCGGTGGGAGTAGGACTCCTCCAGGGCGCGCCATAGAGGGCCGGCCCTCCCCCTCCTCCACTCCTTTATATACGGGGGAGGGGGCACCCCATAGACACACAAGTTAACATTGACTTAGCCGTGTCCAGTGCCCCCCTCCACCATAATCCACCTCGGTCATACCGTTGCAGTGCTTAGGCGAAGCCCTGCGCCGGTAACTTCATCATCACCGTCATCACGCCGTCGTGCTGACGAAGCTCTCCCTCGACACTCAGCTAGATCGAGAGTTCGTGGGATGTCACCGAGCTGAACGTATGCAGATCGCAGAGGTGCAGTACTTTCGGTACTAGGATCAGTCGGATCGTGAAGACGTATGACTACATCAACCGCGTTGATATAACGCTTCCGCTTTCGGTCTACGAGGGTACGTAGACAACACTCTCCCCTCTCGTTGCTATGCATCACCTAGATGGATCTTGCGTGTGCGTAGGATTTTTTTTAAATTACTGCGTTCCCCAACAGGTTATAGATGCAACTAGCTCAAACTAGCCCTCATGTTTAGATATACTTTAGGGCTATTTGAGCCCGAACTAGCTCAAACTAACTGTAACCCGTGGATATAGCAGCAGATAATATGTAAGAATGAACTAAACTCCTTCCGGCCCATAATATAAGATGTTAATTCATCTAATATTTGAGTATATTGGATGTTATAAGATACTCCCTCCGTTCCTAAATATTTGTCTTTTTAGAGATTTCAAATGGACTACCACATACGGATGTATATAGACATATTATAAAAGAGTGTTGTACTATATCATTGTGCAATTGTTGTTTCGCTTCTAATATTAACTTGGTGCTTTTAGGTACATATGTCATTGGTAAAGATCCGCGTTTCGACCCTTTCTGCGTATGGGGCAATGAGATATCGATGAACCAGCATCAAGTGAGGAAGCTGATAAAGATTGTTAGTAAAATGGGTCCAAAGATGGCAATTAAACTATTTGTTTACACTTTATCCAAGACAACAGCGAACTGCAGGATGGTAAGTAAGAACTCTGCAGCCTTCTTTTTACTGCCCATAATGAGTTGTGTTAGATGACAATGTCTGAAATCTTTTTCCTTTGTAGTGGTTGCCAAATCAGTTTACTCAAGATTACCTCTCAAACTACATGATTGGTGGGCATGCAAAGGTTAAAGTATTTCTACGAGAACACGATGATTATCTAGATGTTTTCATGAAGACCGTGAAGGATGGGCGGTCAGCCATCACAAGGGGTTGGACTAGAGTCGTGCGTGCCTTCTGCATGGAGGAGGGCACAATATGGGCATTCTGCTTCACCTTGTTCAACAACCATAATATATTTCGCCTCTTTCTTTACCGTCTTTAATAGTACAAGTATACAACTGTGGTTCATCATTCTTTATTTGGTTCTTATGTAATTCTTGAACATATGTACCTATGAATTGAATAATGCATTGGTTGTTTGAACCTTATGGATATGAATAAAGCTGTAGCATACATTCAAATTCAAATCCAAATCCGGTACAATTTGGAAAAGTAGCAATTAAATTACGATGAAATTACGCTCTCCAGGTTGTTACGGCACACACGGTTGGAAAACACAAACGTTTGTGATATGCACCATAATCCGAGACGGTTCACAGAGAGGAAACGTGTGCAAGCATGCACACAGTTGTCGTTTACAAAGCGTGTGCGATGTCAGACAATATCACAAACGGTGCGGGCAAACAAAACGTTTGTGTTAGTTGCCTTATCGTACACGATTCGCAACCATGAACTGTTTCTGATGAAGTATGCATCGTAAATATTGCACCACAGAATAGCGTGTGCGATAGTTCTCGTGTAAGACGATGTTACGACGGTCCGACATTTTGTAATCCTGTCCGACACTCGTATGACGATTAGCTAATCTTTTTAACGGTGAACCGTTTGTGATGGGTCGTGCATCATACACGTTCTATAATAGTGAACCGTTTGTGATGGGCCGTGCATCGTAAACGTAGCACCACAGAATACCGAGTGCGATGGCAATGCAAGCAGAAACGAGTAGGAGTACTGTAGGGGCCCTATCCCCGATGGTTTCTGGGTCGTGTGGGAAGGACCCCCTATCTCCCACACTCACTTGGCGACGGTTCCAACTGCCGTCGCGGAAATGGGTTTTAAACCGTTTGTTTAGGACCGACGCGCACCAGTGTGTGTGATGTTACTCATACTAGTAGTAACTAGCTATGTTACTACATGCCTCTCTTTCTTCATTTATTGCTTGCCACATCATCTATTTTATCTAGATACGTGTGATGTTTACTACCTATGTTAGAGCAACTCCAATGGGGCGACCCATTTCGTCCGCCGCCATCCGTTTGGGACGGCGGAGACACAAAAGGCGGCCCAACGCGCCGACCCAAACGGACGCGCGTCCGCTTTTCGTCCGCGGGCGACCCATTCCCGGCCCATTTTTGAGCCGGATTTGCGTCGGCGCGGACACGCGACGGACGCGCGCACGCTCGCCTTCTCTTCTCCCCTGGCCCGCTGGTTGGTGGCTCATTGGCCTCCCCCTCACCCCCCAGCCAACAGCAACCCTCGCCCGCCTCCTTCGTCGCCGACGCCACCGCCCATTTTTGCCGGCGACTCTGCCAGCTGTCGCCGCCTCCACATCCGCCCAGCAACGCCGCCCACTCCCCCGTCGCCCGCCACCGCCGTCTTGCCGCCGGGGAGCAAACTGCTTCCCACCGCCGCTCCCCCCATCGCACAGGCGCCCGCGACCAAGAAGACGCCTCGCCGCCCCGGCCAGATCCTCACCGGCACGCTCGTCGGACGCCGGCCCACTCATCGGACGCTGGCAGGGTAGCTAGCTGGTCCGTGCGCGCCGCGATTCCCCTCGCCGGCCGTCTCCTTCTTCGACGTCCGCAAGTTGTTCGACAGTTTGCCAAGGTACGAAAATGGACTGCGCCGCCGAGTTCTTTTTCCACAATTTCCTTTGCGACTCCGACGATTCGTTGTCCGACGACGAGGATGAGATATTGGCTGCCGTGTTGGTCCATCACCACCTCAACAGCCAGCGGCCGTTGTTCCGTGGCTCCATTCCGGGCCACCTTCCGGCGTTGAATCGCAACCGAGAGAGCGGGCATTTCCTTCTTTGGAAGGACTACTTTGATACAACAAACCTGTTGTTCAAATATCAAAAATTCCGCCGCCGTTTCCGTATGAGTAGGCATTTCAACCGTATTAGAGAGGGGGGGGTCGGCTATGATGACTATTTCGAGTGCAAAGAGGATGCCGTCGGCAAGATCGGTTTCTCCTCTTATCAGAAATGCACTGCCACCATCCGAATGCTTGCATACGGAGTGCCCGGTGATCTCATTGACGAGTACGTCCGTATGAGTGAGTCTACATGCCTAGAGTCTCTATATAAGTTCTGCAAGGCTGTTATTCCTGTGTTTGGCCCTGAGTACTTGAGAGAGCCGACAGTTGAAGATACAACCTGTTTGTTGGCGATAAATGCCAAAAGGGGCTTCCCAGGGATGCTTGGCAGCATAGACTACATGCACTGGGAGTGGAAGAACTGTCCTTCTGCCTGGCAAGGGCAGTATAAGGGACATGTCAGGGCTTGCACTGTCATACTAGAGGCCGTGGCGTCTCAAGATCTCTGTATTTGGCACTCTTTCTTTGGCATGGATGGATCACACAATGATATCAACGTGCTTCAGCGCTCGCCGGTTTTGCTAGGCTTGCCGAAGGCAACAGCCCACCGGTGAACTTTATGTTGGGGAACGTAGCAGAAATTCAAAATTTTCTACACATCACCAAGATCAATCTATGGAGTTTACTAGCAACGAGAGGGAAGGAGTGCATCTACATACCCTGTAGATCGCGAGCGGAAGCGTTCAAGAGAACGGGGTTGATGGAGTCGTACTCGTCGTGATCCAAATCACCGATGATCCTAGCGCCGAACGGACGGCACCTCCGCGTTCAACACACGTACGGAGCAGCGACGTCTCCTCCTTCTTGATCTAGCAAGGGGGGAGGAGAGGTTGATGGAGATCCAGCAGCACGACGGCGTGGTGGTGGAAGTAGTGGGATCCCGGCAGGGCTTCGCCAAGCGCAAGCGGGGAGGAAGAGGTGTCACGGGAGGGAGAGGGAGGCGCCAGGGCTTGGATTGCTGCTGCCCTCCCTCCCCCCCACTATATATAGGGCCAAGGGAGGGGGGGCACAGCCTTGGCCCTTCCTCCAAGGAAGGGTGCGGCCAGGGAGGAGTCCTTCCTCCCCAAGGCACCTCGGAGGTGCCTTCCCCCTTTAGGACTCTCCGTTTATCTTATCTGTTGGCGCATGGGCCTCTTGGGGCTGGTTCCCTTGGCCCATATAGGCCAAGGCGCACCCCCCACAGCCCATGTGGCCCCCCCGGGGCTGGTGGACCCCCGGGCCCCTTTCGGCACTCCCGGTACAATACCGATAAAGTGCAAAACTTTTCCGGCGACCAAAATAAGACTTCCCATATATAAATCTTTACCTCCGGACCATTCCGGAACTCCTCGTGACGTCCGGGATCTCATCCGGGACTCCGAACAACTTTCGGGTTACCGCATACTAATATCTCTATAACCCTAGCGTCACCGACCTTAAGTGTGTAGACCCTACGGGTTCGGGAGACATGCAGACATGACCGAGACGACTCTCCGGTCAATAACCAACAGCGGGATCTGGATACCCATGTTGGCTCCCACATGCTCCTCGATGATCTCATCGGATGAACCACGATGTCGAGGATTCAATCAATCCCGTACCCAATTCCCTTTGTCAATCGGTATGTTACTTGCCCGAGATTCGATCGTCGGTATCCCTATACCTTGTTCAATCTCGTTACCGGCAAGTCTCTTTACTCGTTCCGTAACTCACATCATCCCGTGATCAACTCCTTGGTCACATTGTGCACATTATGATGATGTCCTACCGAGTGGGCCCAGAGATACCTCTCCGTTTACACGGAGTGACAAATCCCAGTCTCGATTCGTGCCAACCCAACAGACACTTTCGGAGATACCTGTAGTGCACCTTTATAGTCACCCAGTTACGTTGTGACGTTTGGTGCACCCAAAGCATTCCTACGGTATCCGGGAGTTGCACAATCTCATGGTCTAAGGAACTGATACTTGACATTAGAAAAACTCTGAGCAAACGAACTACACGATCTTGTGCTAGGCTTAGGATTGGGTCTTGTCCATCACATCATTCTCCTAATGATGTGATCCCGTTATCAACGACATCCAATGTCCATGGTCAGGAAACCGTAACCATCTATTGATCAACGAGCTAGTCAACTAGAGGCTTACTAAGGACATGGTGTTGTCTATGTATCCACACATGTATCTGAGTTTCCTATCAATACAATTCTAGCATGGATAATAAACGATAATCATGAACAAGGAAATATAATAATAACCTATTTATTATTGCCTCTAGGGCATATTTCCAACACTTTACTGTCAATGGACACAACTACGACAAAGGATACTACCTGGGTGACGGTATCTATCCTCCGTGGACCACAATTGTCAGGACAATACCCAGCCCTGTCGGAGAGAAGAGAAAAAGATTTGACCAAGAGCAAGAGAGTGCTAGAAAGGATGTCGAGCGTGCATTTGGTGTTTTGCAATCTCGATGGGGCATCGTTCGGTATCCTGCTAATACCTGGAGCACGCAGAAACTGTGGGAGGTGATAACTGCTTGTGTGATCATGCACAATATGATTGTAGAAGACGAGCGCCCGGAACGTTTGTACGATCAAGGCTTTAAGTTTCGGAAAACAGTTTGACTAATTCACATCTAGATGTTTTTTAAGGATGTCACATCTAAGCTCCCACAAATATATAATGCAGCAATAAGAAGCAAAAAAAACTATGACAAAAAAATAGACCACAAACAGAGTGGACATGAGCTTAGATGTGACATATCTATATGTCACATCTAGATGTGTCCTAGACAGACCCTTTGGAAAAACTAACGCCCACATGTGTGTGCGTTTGCACATCGCCCACACGCCTCCATCACCACTCATTTTGCCACGTATGAACAGATGACATCAGCAGAAATCTTTTTGGTTTTCGGCTTAAAAATATTTTATCTTCTAATTAAAAAAGCGAATTAAAAATCCATTTTCACCATTAAATCCGTCTCGACGAGATCTTCAAAACTAGACCCCATGTTGATATGTTTCGACGAATTTTTTTTACCCAGAAGTTGCCATGATGTTTACACTGTAGTTGCCATAGTGCTTAAACTAAAGTTGCCATGTGGCAATTTTAGTTTGTAGAACATGGCAATTTTAGCTTTTTATGATGGCAATTCCAGTACTTTGATCATGAAAATATTTTTTTGTATGAACCATGACAATTTTAAGTGCATGTATCATGGCAATTTTAGTTTATGATGCATGGCAAGTCTAGTTTCTTAATTCCCTGTTTTATAATATGTCAAAATTTATTTTTAAATGTAGAAGAAAATAGCTGAAACAATCATGGCAACTTCAGTGTAAACATTATGGCAATTCATGTGCAATAGACACGGCAACTTTTAACCAATTTTTTTTTTTGAAATATATTGATATGAGATCTAGTTTCGAAGATCTCGTCGTGAGGGATTTAATGGTGAAAACGGATCTTTAATCGGATTTTTCATTTAAGAGATAAAACATTTTAAAAACGTAAAATCCAAAAAAAAAATCACATGCATGCGGTGACATGGCGTAGTCTGTATGTTATAGAGGATGTGGGCGGGTTTGGCTCCCACCACACGTGTGGGCGTTAGCGTTGTCCTTCAGTTTCAGGGTGAGAATGTTGTGCCTAAGAATGGAGGAGCGGCAACGTTTGAACAGTTCATCCAATTTCATGAAGACATGCGTGATTGAGAAACTCACGTGCAGCTGCAAAATGATTTGGTTGAGTATATGTGGGCTCATGTTGACAACCAATAGATGTATTTTTTTATTCGTTTGCAAAACTATGTGAAACATTTTTATTTGTATCCGGCTTGTAAAACTATACTATTTTATTCGGTAAACTATGTTATTTGACAATATGTTTGAATGCAAATCAATGTAATATTGGGCGGCCAGCCGGCACATATGGATCAGCGCATTGGGCGCACTGCCGACCCAAATCTAAAAAAGGACGGATGCCGGGTGGGCGGCCGACCTAAACAGACAAAAAATGGACCAAATCGCCGTCCGCTTTGGGTCGCCCTATTAAAGGCCCTATTGAAGTTGTTCTTACTCCTAGTGGGTAGTCTAAGCTACAGTGTCTACTAGTAGACGACTGACAAGAGGTCAAAGCTCTCCAACACAGAGGCGGCTCCAACGGGGAGGATCGTTGACTATCCGCTACATACCCGGCCTCTGCACCTCTGACCCAGGGACCCAGGCCTACCCGTCACGCTCCACACCACACCTGCGTTCTCGCTCGCTCGCACTAGCAGGCAGGGAGGATGGCCGGGAGCAGCGTCTCCGGCGGCGGCGGCGGCCGCCCGCCGCTGTTCGCGACGGAGAAGCCGAAGCGGGTGCTGGCGTACCGGCTGTACGCGGGCACCATCTTCGCGGGGATCCTCCTCATATGGTTCTACAGAGCCACCCACATCCCGGCGAGGGGCAGCAGCAGCCTGGGGTGGCGGGCGGGGCTGGGGCTGCTCGTGGCCGAGCTCTGGTTCGGCCTCTACTGGGTCCTCACCCTCTCCGTGCGCTGGAACCCGGTCCGCCGCGCCACCTTCAAGGACCGCCTCTCGGAGAGGTGAGTGCCTGATCTGCGCTGCACCTTTTCTGTTTCTCGTAGAGCAGAGACTGTTTGATGAAATGGTTAGCTAGACAAGTAGAACTCCGGCAGACCATGTGAGTTCAGGGGGCTTGCCTTTAGAGGCGACTTCCGTTCAGATTCTGAATCACACCAAGTCCAGCAACCTGCATCTGTGATCCGTGAAGGCGTGTTGTTGATGAATAATGTGACATCGAGAAGGAACCTTGCATTGTAGTGTATGGCTGCAGTGTCGATAGCACATTGCCCATTTCCTATTGCAATCCAGATATTTTGCACGATTAGACCAAATTACGAAGTTCTTTGTCAGCTGGGCTGAAGCCTGTTATGTCTACTCAGAGTTGTGTATACAATTGAAACATCACGCACTAGAATACGATTTGTTATATAGATATATTTCAGCTAGGAGTCACAGCTACTGCCAAAAATCAGATACCGTAATACCCCATCCAGGACCTCCATGGATATTGTAATACTGCACATCCATGGGCCATGGCTAGTTACATGGTTCAGATAGTGTGATATCTGCATAGCAACATCATATAAACAAAATTAGTTTGACCGTATTACCTATGTCTGTGGTGAATGACATGTTAAAGTACTGGCCACAAACAGGTATGATGATGACCAGCTCCCTGGTGTGGACATATTTGTGTGTACAGCGGACCCAGCTCTTGAACCACCCATGCTTGTCATCTCCACGGTTCTGTCTGTTATGGCTTATGACTACCCGCCAGAGAAGCTAAACATCTATTTGTCTGATGACGCTGGTTCCGCTGTAACATTCTACGCTCTTCATGAGGCATCTGAGTTTGCAAAGCACTGGATTCCATTTTGCAAAAATTACAAGGTGGAGCCTAGGTCTCCAGCTGCCTACTTTGCCAAAGGGGCTACCCCTCATGATGCTTGTAGCCCTCAAGAATTTCTTCGCATGAAGGTAGAGCGCAAACTTGTTCTTCATCTATCCTGATGGGATGCAGCTTATCTCAAAAGAAATAATGTTGTGGCAGTCTGATACAATATTAGTGGTGTAAGGGCCTGTTGGCTTTCCATTTGTGCCGTGTTAGGCTGTGAAGCCAACACATTATTTTCTTATTAGCTTTACCCTCATTTCTGAATTGCAGGAGTTGTACAAGGATCTGACAGATCGCATGAACTCAGTAGTACATTCAGGCAAGATTCCCGAGGTTCCAGAATGCAACCATAGAGGCTTCTCTGAATGGAATGAGACGATAACTTCTGGAGATCACCCTTCAGTAGTCCAGGTAAAAAATGGTAGTTTGGTCAGAGTCTGACTACTAGATGGAGTGCATGGTAATTGATTTTGAAATTTAAAATCATATGATAACTATGAGAAGTGTGAAAACCAACTCGTGTAGCTAATAGAAAGCTGGTGAATTGGTTATAAAAGCTAACATATAAGAGTGTTGGTGAATTGAAGTATTGTGGAAAAATAAATATGTTTTTATGTTTATCAAGTAGTACCTACGGCGAATAATTCTAGCAATCTGTCTCACTATTAAAACTATTCTAAAAGGAGCTTCCATGTTCGCTCTGAGAAACTAGAAACCCCACATTAGTCGGAGGAAAAAGAAAAAGATATACACCGCTTATTTTAGTGGCTCTGCAGTGTAGCGGTGCAAATTAGTCAGTGTACAATAGAGCGGTTATTACAATTATAAAAGTTTAAGCATCATGTTGGTGTAAAAAATACAATTGTTGTTTAGTTTTTTTAATATCCAACCATGCAATTGATAGTGAATTCAGGTAGTTAAAATAAAAGCATAGGTGCTTGTTTGGCTGAATGTAATTCAACCTGATGTAAGACGAGCCAGACATGGTTGATATTCATCCAGTGAAGAATCTACCTTCACAGAAAACTGTAATAGAATAGTACAATTTATCTTTCTCTGCATAATTTTGGTGATCCCATCTAATCAAATGGTTCTCCATTGCTAGATTCTAATTGATAGAAACAAACGGAAGGCAGTTGATGTAGATGGAAATGCATTGCCAAAACTTGTGTATATGGCACGCGAGAAGAGACCTCAGGAGCAACATCACTTCAAAGCTGGATCATTAAATGCTTTGGTAGGTGTCCTCTCTTGGTATAGTCAATGATTTTCTAGAATTACCATTTAGAATCAACCTTCATTGTGTTTATATACCTTAATAAGGTCAATTGTGCAGATAAGGGTATCTTCGGTGATAAGCAACAGCCCAGTCATTCTTAATGTCGATTGTGATATGTACTCCAACAACTCTGAGTCCATTAGAGATGCATTGTGTTTCTTCCTAGATGAAGAGCAAGGTCAAGATATCGGTTTTGTGCAGTACCCTCAGAACTTTGACAATGTGGTGCACAATGACAGCTATGGCAATCCCATCAACGTTGTCAATGAGGTCAATCGAAAGATAATATAGCACCTCCTAAAATTTCGACGAAGGACACACCTATGTCCGAAGCTGTAATTAAGACTAATCTGGTTTGTTGTTTCATTGACTTGATGTTCAGTTGGATAACCCTTGCTTGGATGGATGGGGTGGAATGTGTTACTATGGCACTGGATGCTTCCATCGCAGGGAGACCCTCTCTGGACAAATATATAGTAAAGATTACAAGGAAGATTGGGCTAGAGGAGTGGGGATAGCAGAAAATGCAGATGAGCTGGAAGAAACGTCCAAGTCACTTGTGACATGCACGTATGAGCATAACACCCCATGGGGCATTGAGGTCTCTTTATCTCTTTCTACAAACCTGAATATGAACATACAGAAAATCCTTCAGTGATGCCCGCAGGATGTTCTTCCTTCTATGTGTGTACTGTTAAGTCTGTTATGCAGATCATTTTTGATGAGTTTGTGTTTCTGAATTGCAGAAAGGAGTTAGATATGGGTGCCCACTGGAGGATGTCATTACAGGATTGCAAATCCAATGCCATGGGTGGAGATCGGTGTACTACAACCCGGCCAGAAAGGGCTTCTTAGGCAAGGCCCCTACCTCACTAGGCCAGATCCTGGTTCAGCACAAGAGATGGTCAGAAGGGTTCCTCCAAATGTCCCTCTCCAATTACAGTCCCTTTTTATTAGGCCATGGTAAGATCAAGCTGGGTCTTCAAATGGGTTACTCGGTCTGTGGCTTCTGGGCCCTGAACAGCTTCCCCACCTTTTACTATGTCATCATTCCTTCACTTTGCTTCCTCAGTGGCGTCTCTGTTTTCCCTGAGGTAATGATTAACATTCTACAGTATGTTGCCAAGCTCATTTTTACACACCGCAGTTGAGTTCTGACACGATGCTTGCATGTGCAACTCATTCAGATAACCAGCCCTTGGTGCATTCCATTCATATACGTCGTGGTAGCTTCATACTCCTGGAGCCTAATGGAATCGCTGCAATGTGGTGACACTGCAGTGGAGTGGTGGAATGCACAAAGGATGTGGCTCATGAGAAGGACCACCTCCTACCTCCTGGCGGCCATCGACACGATTGGTGGAATGCTGGGCGTCTCCGAGTCCGGATTCGAGCTGACGGTGAAGGTGGATGAGTCGCAGGCTCTGGAGAGGTACAAGAAGGGGAAGATGGAGTTCGGGCCCATCTCGGGTATGTTTGTGATCATCACCACGATCGCGCTGTTCAACCTGGTGTGCTTGGTGCTCGGGCTGGGCAGAGTTCTGTTGCGCGGAGGCGCGGAAGGGCTGGGGCCACTGTTTCTGCAGGCTGTCCTCTGCGTGGCCATAGTGGTGATCAATGCCCCGGTCTACGAGGCCCTCTTCATCCGCAGGGACAGCGGAGGCCTGCCTTATTTCGTCACCCTCGTTTCCCTTTGCTTTGTGTCGTCGCTCTGCCTACAGGCTATCTAGAAATGAATTCGGGCGTGATGACGATAGACAGACATGAATGTGGAATGTTGGGTTTGAGCCTTGCTATGAGTAAACATTTTGAAACAATCTATTTACATGGCTCTGAACTTGCATGTTATTGGACAGCTGCGACAACGATGTGGTATTCTCTACACCCATACGATTAACAGCTAGTGATGCATCATCATTTTTGCATATACTTTTAGCCCTATCATCTGGTGGTTGTGCAGGGCAGATTCCACATCGAACGGGGCATCTCGGATTGAAGCTGCCGGTGGCAGGCAGGATGGGGTCGTGCAAGCAGCCTGAACATGAGGTGAGCCGGTTTACGCACGCACCTGAGGCTGAGAACATCTGAAAGGAAAGCAGATGTATCCGCATGGTATGAGCAAGTTTCTTTCTCTTATGCGAAGCCATACATCACGCCTGGCGACAGGGCCACGCACGACCATCACATAATTACATCAACATCGTCTCATCTCATCCCCGAAGTGGCAAGTGTTTGTGTATGTACGATAGTAGTACGTTTGTTTATAAACGAAGCAGCGGCATTGACACTCCCCTCTCCTCCGTCCCATCGCATTCGCATTCGCGCGACACTCCGCCCGATCCCCTCCTCCTCATCATCATCATCCTCGTCCTAGCTCAAGGCTGCGTGGGGCTCGGCGACACGCAGCAGAACCATTTCTTCTGCAATATCAGATGGGAATGAATGGATCTCTTGAGAGAGAGGAGGAGGAAGAAGAAGAAGAAGAAGAAGAAGAAAAGAGTACCGAGGTGTTGGGCCTGGAGTTGCTGTAGGATTGGTTCATCTTCGAGTCGGGCCTGGCGTCCTTGCCGTCGGCGGACTTGCTGGCCTTGTGCACGTTGACGGGGGCCTTCTTGTCATCCCTGGCCTTGCTGAAGATGACCGTGAACCCGTCGGCGGAGGCCGGGTTGTTCACGTCCCAGGCGCCGAACTTGGGGATTGTGCGGCCAGCCTCCGTCTGAACCATTTTCTTGTTTCAATGCATCATCACGTTATTTGTTTGCGACGACATTAAAAGAAGATCCATATATGATCAATCAAGGCAGTGCAAACAAGATGAACCAGAGATCGATGAATCCATAGGCGTAAATTCACACAGGATCTTGATCAACTCACCGACATGTTTTATGTCTTGACGGGGTGGCGCGGTGCCCTTCAGCGGTAGACGCGAGAGAAAATTTTGCCCCCTTAAATGGATATGAAGCGCTTCGGGGCAAAATTTCCCCCGGGATGAGAGGGAAGGCGGTCAAATATAGCAGGAGGAGAAGATCGCAATGGCACCCGCCCACTTATACCCGCTAATCTCATGCATGCTCTGCGTGGGACGTTGCCTGCCTAAAATTAAGCACATTTCCCAGCGGATTTAGTTTACTCCTACTAACTTTTTTTAACACGGCGGCTCTGGTTTCGGAGGCAGCAAAACGGCCTAGGGAGCCAGAAAAACTGGATTAGAGGGGCCAAGTGCTGTCAAAAGAGGCTGGGAGGGCCAAACTATAGGAAAAAGATTTTTAGCAACAAATAGTGACTATTTTCCCCCTGCTCATAAGTAAAATTAGGAGCAGTCCTTGAGGGGGCTTGCTGGCACTCCCTGTCTCCGTCACTGCTTCCGCCGGACCCACCTGGTAGCTGCGTCCTGTTTGAAGCTAGGTGGTGGAGTCGATGGATCACATGCCTTTTTTTTGGCATCCTCGGAGTAGTGCGTGGAATAGCGAGCAAACACGCACCTTTCGTGCACACCGTGCCTTTTCCTAGGCTCGGGCCAAGAAGATGGAGTAACGGCGGCGAGGCGTAGGAGGTGGCGGACGGATGAGGAAGCACTGAGCCTGAGTCGGTGACGACGCGACAGTGGAGCGATTGTTGTGAGGCGTAGTTGATGGTGGACGGAGGGCGAAACACTGAACCCGAACCGCTGACAACGCCCGACACAAGTGAAGGCAAGGACGAAACTTGAAGGGGAAGACCAGGGCGGCAAGGGTAGGGAGAGACACCGAGGTGGTGCAGCATTGACACTGGCAATGGGTGGTGGGAGCGAGCGGTTTAGCTGATGCCGACCAGCGGGTCGTTGACGCGCGGATATGTCGATGAAAAGGGAGAACGCCGGTGGCAATAAAGAGGAAGAAGGTGACGGGGAGACATGACATCCCACAGACTCGCAAGGCACATGTTACCTCCTCTATTCCGCGCATTGAGCACTGAATAGGAGGACTCGTATGCGAGTAGCGGAGCGAGATCCAAAAGGTCCTTCTAGTTTCATTCCACGAAGTGCGAGAGAGATGGCACTGCACAAGACATGGCTTTGTGTCAACTAAAGTTTATAGTAACAGAGCAAGGGATTTTTACGGAATCATGTAAAGAAATACTATATAAATTTAGGTGATGAATGTGCTTAAAAAGACCAAATAGCTGAGAATATATTTGGAGGAATGCTGCAAAGTCACCGTCGGGGGAAAGGCAGGGGTATAAGGGAGGGGTGTAACACCCCGACCAAACCCACTGGTTACTGCCCATTGCTTCTGAGATCTACACCAACAATAGTTTTTGTTGCGCACTTTCATCCTCACTCGCATCCGAGATCAACTTCTCGGTCGACCACCCATTCTTAAATTACTCCAAGTCAAACACGCTTATTTTTTATGTTTTTTTCGAATGGGCTCCTAAAAAAGGTGAGTAGTCTATCTCCCTTCGTGCCGGAGGAAGAAGACAGTGAGTCATTCGGCCAAAAGTTCACATAAATTCAAAAATTTACAGAGGGAGTAGTTTGGTAACTGGTATGTTGGCCCTACGTTGGTATGTTGGTTCGTAGTTATGTCGTTTCGGGAGGCACAGGGCCTCTGCCATAGCTTCTGAATTCGTGTCGGTAAGTCTACACATGGAACAAAATAACTAACACAAAACATTCTAAGAGCAACTACCACCCCTACAAGTCATCACGAGAATAGTGGAAATGCTGGAATACTCTGACTTCTTGGAAGCAGTAGACCACACCGAATTTGTGGGCAACTAGCTCAACAGACCTCCTACCGATTGGCAAAATGCACCGTGAGAAGACCTCCTACCGATTGCTGCTGATCGACAGGAAAACGGCGATGGTAAACGAACATCGACAACACAAGGCGAAATTTATCCATTTTATTTGACTGGATCGAATGGATTACATGACACCAAGGTCTCGCCTGAGTAATTCACCTAAGACTCCATAACGGATGTTCCTCTCTACCATTACCTATAGATCTCAAGACTAACATTAAACCCTACATCGATGAAACAGACCTAACGATCGATAGCCCACATTAATAACCTCTTCCAAGTTCCAAGTAAGATCACGCCAACGCGATCATGGCGACGACACCGGCGACAAGCCCAACGACAGTGGAGAGCGCCCGCCTGGACGCGCCACTGGGCTCGGTCGACGGGCTGGGTCCGAAACCGGTCGTCGAGGTGGATCCGCCAGAACTGGACCCGTACGACGGGGACTCCGGGGCCGAGACTGCCCGGCTGGGGCTGGGGCTGGGGCCGGGCGCGTGGCCGCCGACGACGCCGACGGAGGGCGGTTTGGCCGGAGCGGCGGCCAGCGTGGAGTGCCCGATGACGCTGGCGATCATCCGCTGGCCCGCCTCGCAGTGTCCCGGCACGCCGCTGACGAAGAAGAAGAAGCCCGTCCGGTCGAACTTGAACTTGGTGTCGCCGTCCGCGAACCGGGTCAGGGGGGTCACCGTGCTGCACATCTTGTAGTCGTCGTGGTTCACCAGCAGCACCGAGTCCTTGGCCGCGTACTTGAAATCTGCACGCCGGCCGGCCGCCATGAATCAAGAAGTCAAAGTGAGACGCGCACCAAACTAATCAACCAGGAATGAATGCTTTGCAATGATCAAGAAGAGCGTTATGGGGTTCGATCTGGATGCGGCGGTAACTGCTTACCCAGGACGTCGCCGACTTGGAAGCGGTTCTTCTTGGCCCAGTGGTTGTACGTCTCGGTGCCGTTGCCGGCCGGCACCGTCCACCCCCTCCCGTCGCCGACGCTGTACACCGCGGGCTCTGACGAAGCCGGCGATACCGAGGCCGCTAGGAGAATGCAGCAGCAAGCAGCAGCAGCGAGGACGACGACGCTGGCCATTGGCGTGCACCGGAGAAGGATCAGTAAGGGCACTAGTGTGTAGTGTAGTGGTGTTGGTGTGAGATCTACCGATGGTGGCAGTGGCCTTTTATACCGAGGATCCGGCAGCGAGTGGCGCCGGCGAAACGGAGGTCAGTTGCCTAACGTGCAGGAGGAGAGAGCGGGGGTCGTTGCTGCACAACGGGAGGAGCCGTTGGGCTGTCCGGTCTCCGCTGCATGGCGATAGGAGGCGTTAGCTTCTGCGACGAGTCGCGGGTTGAATACGTTAGCCTCGTTAGAAGACGTATTTACTGAAAGTACGTCAACGAGCGTCTGTTTACGGTAAGTACTCATTTGTGCCTACCCTCCACCAGATTCCACGGAGAAACCCAAACCCCTCTCCGAACCCAGGACTGCTCCCTCGGCGGCGGCGCGTTGAGATGGCTGACGGCACGGAGAGCGAGCAGGCCGCGGTCGTGGGGGACGGGAACCCTTCGCAGTTGTCTAAGAGCGCGAAGAAGAAGCTGCTGAAGCAGGAGCGGCAGGCGGCGCGGAAGGCCGAGCGGAAGGCGGGGGAGAAGGAGCGCCGGCGCGCCGACATAGAGCGGCGGAGGCGCGAGTGGGAGGAGTCTCTGGCCGCGGCACCCTCGCAGGAGGCGCGCGAGGCGATGCTGGCCGCGCGCAGGGAGACGCGACTCGAGCGGGTGGGAAAGCGCGTGGAGGAGCGGGGCGCGCGCGCCGAGAGGCTCCGGCGCGCCGCCGAGGGTGGGCAGAAGGTGGTGCTCGACCTCGAGTTCGCGGACCTCATGCGGCCCAACGAGATTCACAGCCTCACGCAGCAGGTGAATTCCCCTTGTCCTTCTTGTTGCCTTCCTCGCTATGTTTTATGCTCACCGTAAGTAGTACTAACATTGATGATCAGAGACTCATAGTAATGCAATTGAAAGGGGATTATGCGATTCTTTATGATTTAAACTAGTTCGTATGCACGGGGAGAGTATCTGGCCTTGTTGCTGTAATTGGTGAACTGGAAGTGCTAGTTAGATTAACATTAGACTCTAATGTTGTATTTGTTCAATTTTCAGATAAGCTCCTTCGTTGTTGTAGTGAAAGCTTTAGTCCCTTTCTTTATTATTTTGATTAGTGGGATGATTACATCTACCTGAAGGAGATGCGATCTTAATAATTGGCTTAATTGTGAATGCATATGAAAGATCATTTGCGACATGGCCTATTTCTCGGTTTGCATCTTGAACATATCGCTATTCTCCCTCTAAGAACTTATCAATTTGTGTAGTGTTGCTATCTATCAAATGTTGATCATGGATGTGATATACCCAATTCTTTCTTGTCTATCTGAAACATCTAGAGCAATGTAAAATGCACTAGTATCAGCATCTGCCAAGCAAATAAAAATGAGAGTGTCATTTCCGATACTGTGTGCTTAGGTATATATAAATTCCTATGTCTACCAAGATCCTTACCACCTTCATGAATGTTTAGTCTGAGTAAACATCCGAACCGTGAACTAATGCAAGTTACAGATTATGTACTGCTATGCAGTGAACGGGAGATCAGCAACCCCGGCTCATCTCTGGTTGACAGGTTGCAGCGGAGAAATGGGGACCCAGGTTCAGAGGATACCTGGCTTTGATAAGTGGATCATAGAAAAAGAAGCCAAGTCTTATCTTGAAGCATTTGCAGACTGTAAAGAAAATCTTGTGTATCTGACAGCGGATGCTGAGACTGTCCTTGATGATCTCGACATGTCGAAAATATACATCATTGGTGGTCTAGTGGATCGTAACAGATGGAAAGGCATAACACAGAAGAAGGCAGTTGATCAGGGCATTCAGTCTGCCAAGCTCCCCATTGGAAATTATTTAAAGATGTCAAGTTCTCAGGTGCGCATATATGCATGTTCCTCAATTTTTTCATTAGAAAATGTTAGCTTGTGCAGTTAATATTATATATATACTTTGTTGCCTCAATTGTTTATAAGGCGGTAAGGCGGCCTAGGGCGAGCACCACCCTCTCTAGCGCCTAAGGCGGGCATATTTGTAAGGCGCTGCTAGGGCGCCTTATCACCTAAGCGTCTAGGGCAGGACACCTTAAAAACAATGGTTGCCTCTGTGGCATTAAATTTGTTATTGTGTTTGTATTTCGAAATATACCTCGGGTATGCCTCTGTGGCTAAGATGCCTAGATGTTGTCATGATGTCTTCTTTCAAATAATATGGACAGCTTCGGAATCATATCACCATTTCTAACATGTTAAAAGAACCTGAAGAGCATTTTACGAAGGGGAAATATACCACACATGTTTTTCCTGATTTTCTAGAGAGTACTGTTTTCACATTTTAATGCAGAAACTGGAGAACCTTTATAATTATGCTGCTGCTTATTTTAAACCACTACAGCAAGTTGTCAATTGTTGATCATGTAGGTTCTTACAGTCAACCAAGTGTTCGAGAATGTATTAGTCTTGGTTTTGATGGACCTTGGAGAGCTGTACTAAGAATCTAAGATTATTGACTCTCTGTGCATGTTGATCATGTAGGTTCTTACAGTCAACCAAGTGTTTGAGATAATGCAAAAGTTTGTGGAAACAAAGGACTGGAAGACGGCATTCTTTCATGTGATCCCACCGAGGAAACGAGGAGAAGCTGGAGCAGCAAATGATGATGATTCACCTGAGGGGGCTGCAAACGGAGATCTTGACAAGTGTTTAGAAGAGGAGGTTGATGATGATGACGATGATGGTGATGGGGATGAAGAAGCCGATGTTGCTAACAAAAGACATTGTTTTAGAAGTGAAAATGGAAAATCTTAGAATCACTCTTTTGGTGCAGTGGTGGAAGCGACTCCTGGATAGGTTATTATCTCCGGGGAAGAGCAGAGGGAAAGAGCAATCTACTGTGCCGACGACTGAAATATGATTCATCTCCAAGTGTATCATTACTATTAACTTTGCTGAACTGCTTTGTTTACCTAGGTTTACTTGTTTGGAGTACTCTGAGGTGTCGTAGTATTTTTGTTTTTGTTATCTGAACTACACCCTGTACTTTTGTACGGCGCGAGGAAGGAACGCGCTATATAACAGCACAGATAAATAGAGTGCTTTTGTTCTCATCTTTGATGGTTTTCTCTTGGAATTCAGAAAACACATGTAATTTTGTAGACAACACAGGCATATATCTGCTTTAGAAACACAGATATCACCCAAACTCCAGCGTGCCTACAGACAGATTGTTGCGTTCGTTTGGGTTCACATGAACAACCCAAACAGAAACCATGGTTTTGTGTCACACGGACAGGAGACGGACATGCCGGTCGTCCGCTTGGGCCCACACGTCAGCCACCCAAGGCGACATCCGGCTCCTTCTAAATGCCACGAGTGTGCGGGGGTGGGGGGACCCATCCGTACCACTCTGGTCCCCGTCGCCAACAGGCAAAACCCTAGTCCACCGTCCACCGCCGGCGCAATGTTGTGGAAGTGAACCCCGGCCAGCACTGCGAGGAGGCCGACTCCTCCTCAGGGCGATGCCGCACGGCACCTTTCACCGTGACGTCAACGGGGGCTGCACTCCCCGTGCGCGACCATATGTACGCATGTATGTTCCAGTCGTGACGCGTCAGAGGTACTGGGAGGCAGTCATCCCGGTGCCCTGGCCAGATGTGCAACTGCCCAACGGCTGGCATTTGAGCCCGAAATGGTTTTAGTGCCGGTCGTTCTGGCCTCCAGTCGCACGGTGGAGATCCACGCCATCACGATCTACTGCCCGATGATCTCCTCCACGACTCGACGTTTGCCGAGGACTTCCGCCCCCCCCTCCCACTAGGATATGTGGTTCGACGACGAGCATGTGCTCCAGCGCCATCGCACGAGCCGCCCGTGGTGAAGGAGGAGGGCGACCAGGCCCTCAAGGCCTCCGAGCTGGGCGAGCTAGCACACTGGTCTGACCTGCCACTGTCGCTCCACTCATCAACGGTCGTGGCCACTGCACCGGCGTGGCCATACCCATGATCACCTTAGTCTACATCGACCTCGTCAGCATCGAGGATGAGGACAAGGACGACGAGCAGTAGATTTAGGTTTCTTGAGTTATGTTTTTTAGTTCAATTAATGTAATGAACGCACTTTTGGCGGCAATTTATATTTTTTATTTTGAAAAAATGATAGTCGACGTATTGGGCGCACTGGGGAGCCGACGAACACAAGCGGACTTTTGTTGACCACATGACCACCCAAATAGACAAAAAAGGACACATTTTGTGTCCGTTTGGGTCATCCCGTTGGTGTTGACCTAAGGAAAAGTCTCGCCCACCCCCATGGCTTTTCCTATTTGGCGCCTCAGACGTTACTATGCAATTTGCAAACGGACGCACATCCCCTCCGTGCTGGGCCGGCTCATCTACCATTTTTTTCTTCTGTTTTTTACAACGCAAAAATGTGCGAACTGGTGCCTCCATGAATCAAGTTGAAATAACCACCCCGCATGGAGTACTTACATCTTTTTGGTTTTTTCATTCTTCCTCCTTTTTTTCTTTTTCTTTTTTCCTTCTCTTCTTTTTTTCCTTTTATTTCTTCTTCCTGGTTCAATGCAATATTATTTAAATTCGTGAGTTTTTTAGTGTTTAATGAATTTTTAATTCAAATTTGTGAACTTTTTTCGAATATCATGACCTTTTTCAAATTTGACAAAAAACGATTTTTTTAAAATTCGATGAACTTTTTCAAAAAAGTCGATGACCTTTTTCCAAATTCGATGAATTTCTTTCAAATTCAATGAAATTTTTAAAAATTCGATGAACTTTTTTCAAATTGGAGAACTTTTTCGTATTTGATGAACTATTTTGTAAAAATTGATGAACTTTTTTCCAAACTCACGAAGTTTTTTTCAATTTCTCGTTTTTTTTCAAATTCATGAAGTATTTTCGTATTTGCAAATTGTTTTTCAAATTTTGGAACTGTTTCCGAATTGTGCGCCAGCGGCGCTAAGTATTTCGACCCTGCTACTGTACCTGGTGAAGTTACAGTATTAAAGCCGTTGCAATACATCAAGCCTGCTACTTTACTGAGCAAATGGGCGGGCCCAATTACAGGTGCTCTGTGTGCCAGGAAGGAAAACTGGCGCTAGAGGCGCCGATTAGGAGCTCCCCACCCTTTTTCAAAAAAAAAAGGAGCTCCCCAACCAGGGACCTCCACGCATTTTGCGAGCGTGCGAGGATTTGATCCCACGACCTCACACACCACACACAACTGACCACTAGCCGTTAGCCACTACACCAAACAACATTAACTGAACGTCAAGGCGCAAAACAGTATAAGAACACACAACAGCGTTGAGACTCGGAAAACATTTCTTGAAAATTACAAGCAGTTTTGGAGAAGTGAAGATTTTTCGTAATTCCGATTTAAAAAAAAAACACGAACAAATTTTTGCAAATCCCGAACCGCTATCTAATACGCGAATAATTTTTCAAAAATTTAACATTAAAAAAAAGCGCAAACATTTTTTGAAATTTCTGAGTATTTTCTGAGATCACGAAGAGTTCTTAAACTTTGCACAAAATTGAAAACAAGAACATTTTTATAACTCAGAATAAAAAGTTAAAACAGAACATTTTTTGAGATGCTAACAATGTTTGCATCGTATGCATTTTTAGAAATACGAACAAAATTTGAAACAAGGGAACATTTTTTGAAATTGCAAACAAAATGTTGAATCCACGAACGTTTTCTGAAACATGAACATTATTTTTTAGATGGTGAACAAATTTTGAAAATGAGAACATTTTTTTGAAATGCCCGAAGATTTTTAGAAACACGAACATTTTTCTGAAATTGTGAACAATAAAGTGAGAATATTTTTTGAAATTCCGGAACTTTTTTTAAATTGTGAACAAATTAGAAAAATGGGAACGTATTTTTGAAATTGTGAACAAATTTGAAAAATGAGAATTGTTTTTGAAATTCCTGAAAATATTTTCAGACACAAAGATTTTTGAAGCTTGTGAACAAAATTTTAATACTAAAACATTTCTTAAAATTTCGAACAATATTTGAAATCTCCGAACAAAAATAGACAGGAAGAATAAAAAACCAAAACAAAAAAGAAAAACGGAAAAAAGAATAGGAAAATAAAAATAAAAATAGAAAACCCAGCTCAGTAACCTTCTAGAATGTTCCCAAAACCATAGAAAGCGGCTGGTAATTTGTGGAAGGTTCCTAAAACCGAAAACGCTGCAACACGTTAACGGCTAGCCCAGCTCACCACTTTGATCGCCGGCCTGTGCGAAAGCTTAACAATTTGACGAACACGTTAACGCGCTGGCCTAGCTCACCACTTCAATCGCCAGACTGTGCGAAAGGTTGACAATTTGACACGAAATGCATCAAAAAGGATTCTCACGAAATCACTAATTAAGGAGTACTCGTTGAAAAGAACACTCCACCTTTCCAGGTCACGACAAGTGGCGCACATGCAGCGCGCCACTTGTCGCAATATGAAAGTTTTCCCTTTTTTCGTAGATTCGTTTATTCAAAACATTTTATCTCTTAAACCGTGCGTCCAAATCTCAAACCGTTTTCATCATTGGATTCCTCACGTCGAGATCTTTAAAACTAGATCCCATGTTGATAGGTTTTGACGAACTTTTTTTTCATAAAAAAAAGCGGACGAGAAAACCAAACCGGGAGCACGGTTTTTTTCCCTTTCTGAAAGAGGCACGCCCGTGCCTCTCGCGAAATCACAACCGTGCCTCTCGCGAAATCACAACCGTGACTCTCGTGGAAGGAAAAAAAACAGAAAACGCGTTTTTTCCCTTTCCGAAAGAGGCACGCCCGTGACTCTCGCGAAAGCACAACCATGCCTCTGGCGAAAGCAAAACCGTGACTCTCGCGAAAGAAAAAAAAACAGAAAACGCATATTTTTTTCCCTTTCCAAGAGGCACGGACGTGACTCTCGCGGAAGCAAAACCGTGACTCTCGCGAAAGAAAAAAAAATAGAAAACGCGTTTTGTTTTTCCCTTTCCAAGAGGCACGGCCGTGACTCTCGCGAAAGCACAACCATGCCTCTCGCGGAAGTAAAACTGTGACTCTCGCGAAAGAAAAAAAACAGAAAACACGTTTTTTTTGTTTTCGAAAGGTACGACCGTGACTCTCGCGGAAGAAAAACCATGACTTTTCGCGAAAGAAAAAAAACGCGTTTTTCGCATAAAAAAAAATTTCCCGAAATTTTTTTTTGTCGAAAAGCTAAGGAAGACCAGGGGAAAACCAAAACGTCGAAAAAACCCAGAAAAAAACCGTTTAAAAAGCAAAAAACACGTGCGAAAAAATTAAAAAAAATCTGAAGGGAGCGTCCAGAACGCGACACGTGGCGAATGGCTGAGAGTGTGCCAAGTGGCGCTGATTGCGAGGCTCCGAAGGAGCGCTCGTTTTAAGTAGTTGCTCTCGGATTCCCATTGAGTTCTGAAACGAAACCATCCACTGACTATGGGCCAATTCTATACACCACCTGTAGCAGCGAATGGATGGGGCGACGCCCCGCAGCGAGGCGCCATGGGCTGACCCAGTTCCTCGTTTTCTCTTACGGTTGTTTCATTCGCTAACATTATGTTCTTTTCTTTAGGACATTTTTTCTGTTATTTTTTGTCATTTTTTATTTCTGGTTTTTATTGTTTTGGTTTTTTATATTTTTCCAGGTATGGGTTTTCTTCCATTTTTTCGTTTCTTTTTCGTGTAGTATATGAAAAAGTTCATCATGTATTACAAAAATATTCATCGCATATTAAGAAATTGTTCATCGTATATTAAAAAAATCACCATGCATTATGAAAATGTTCATCATATGTTTAAAAAATGTTCATTGTATATTAAAAAAATTTAATGTGTATTTGAAAATTGTTTCAAGGTATTTTTATGTAAAAGTTCACCGTATTTAAAAATTATTCACCGTATATTACAAAAAGTTCATGGTGCACTATAAAAATGTTCAACGCATATTACAAAAATGTTTAATGTGTATTTAAAAATTCTTCAATGTATACTACAAAAGAGTTAATTGTATTAGAAAAAATCCAAAAAATCCAAAAATTGTTCACAATCATATTTCAAAAAATGTTCAAAATAAAAACCGACCAAAAATTGGGCTCGCTATAGTAAACGAGATTCTACGCTGTTGGGTCGCTACAGTACCTTCAATCCCAACAACGTTGGGCCGGCCCAATATGTTCGTGCCCTGTGCGAACGCTCGTCCGTTGGAAGATCGCAGGCATCCTCTAGGAGATTCTTCAGACTATGGGTGTGTCTGTTATCCTCCATAACATCCAACCAGTCCTTGGGGATGCAACTTTAGGCCGTCTGGTGACCTGAGCGTGCGACTGGGCGTGCATATCAGGATACTCAAAGCAGCTCAAAGACTGACTGTGAAGGAATGGCCGAATTAACCATTTCCAACGAGCCAGGCCCAAGCGAGCACAAGAGGGCACGCGGATGCACACATGGAGACTCACATGAGACGTCGTGTTGTTTTCCGAAGAAACGCCATAAATATCCTCACCCTTCTCTTACCGTTTACTCTCCCTCCTTCGCATTTTCACCCTCTCTAGCGAGCAGTGCGGCGAGCATCGGTGGCGAAAAGATCTAGTCGACGAGCACCGACGGCGGGAAATATGAACAACGATCACTGGCTTCATCACCCCTTCGCCAACCCTTCGCCAATGGCGGTAAGCACTTCTCTGGTCGATTTAGGGATCGATATAGGCATCGATTTAGACTTTGAGGCTTCGATTTATTGTCTGAAGGGCTCAATATATATGGCTATCAATTTGGGTGTGCATTTAGGCTTCAATGTAGGTTTCGATTTAGGGAAGATCAAATCGATTTGGCGGTACATCAATTTGATTTCCTGGTAGATCAGTTAGATTTCCTGGTAGACCAGTTAAATTTCCTGGTAGATCGGTTAGATTTCATGGTAGATTAGTTAGATTACATGGTAGACCGGTTCTGGTAGTACAACAGTTCGATTTTCATTCTAGTTGAGTTACATTTCATGGAACATCAGTTCTGTTTCGTTGTAGATCAGTGTCATCTTCATTGTTGTGCAGTTTGTGTATTCGGGTGATGGTAAGTACGAGGGTTGATTCTACACATTGTAGTTCTGATCCTAGTACCAGCTGTCCCCTTCTATATGATAGCATGCAGTGAAGATCATCACCATTGTACCTCTGTTCCATGTGTAATATGCATAAGTTCTTCACTGGAGTGCTCTGCCGAGAAGTTGGTCCTCGGCAATGTTGTTGGCGGCAACTTCTCCAAGGGCAAGGAGGTAACAGATGGCAACGCCTCAAAGAGGCCTCGTGGGGAGGCGACGAATGTCAACCATTTCCATTAGTTGGTATGACCCACTTCTCGGAGGTGATTTTAGCACCTTTTTTTTTAATGAAAGAGGAGCCACTCCCTCTGATTTCTATTATGGTAACCATTTGGTTCATGCCTAATACAAACTGTTAGCAAGCATTATCTTACAAAGAGCTCAAGATCATGACGGATCTCCAGCGGACAGAAGCCAAAAGCAAAGCAAACCTACAACAAGGAATGTTGTCCACGATCATAACCACATCACCAGCCAACCCTAGACTCCAGACTAAGTTCAAACTCCGAATTACATCAAATATGAACAATAACTAGCATTACTAGTAAAACAAGGAGAAGAAAAACAAAGGTAGATGAAGGTGGTCCAGAAACTTTCGTAGAAACCAACACTAGCAGAGCGTCAGCCCTGAAGATTTTAGCCACCAATCCGCAAAACGTTGCGCCTGCACCCCTGCGATGAGTGATAAACTTCACTTGCTATCGGCTCAACAGTCTTACCCCAACGTCAGCAGCCTTTCGATTTCCTCCTTTATCTGTAGAATTGACCATCTAGAAATCCAATAGGCAATCAGTCTAATCAAAGTCAAAGGATCATCGATAAATTTTCTCTCAAAAATCCAATAGATTTTCTGTCAAAAAATCACATATGCTCGTTCGTTGGAAGCTTGTAATAGTACTACCAGGGTACTACTGGTGGAGTAGACGGGTGAATGGAAGCGTCGGAGGGCAAATTTGACAATTTTGACCTATAATCGAAAGCAAATCACAGAATGAACTGGTTCCGAAACTATTTCACACCCCTGACCCTTTTGTGTAGCGCCCACCACGCCGGCGCCACACCCTACGGTGCAGCGCCTAGCTCCGGGGCGTTGCACCACTGTCCACCGTGGCAGCCCACGGGCCCGCACCCAGCAGTGCAACGCCTCCGAGCTAGGCGCTGCACCTGTAATGTGCAGCGCCTAGCCGCTAGGCGTTGCACGTGTAATGTGCAGCGCCTAGCCGCTAGGCGCTGCACTGTGACTTATATGCAAACGCGCCAGCCCTCTCCTCCCCCACCCTCCCCATTGGCAGTTACAGAAAAAAGGGCGGCGGCCATCTGCACTCCCCCTCTCAATCCCCTCTCCCAAATCCTTCCGATCCGACGATTTGGTCCGTGCATTTGTTCACCAATCCATCGTAGAAGGTACTCTCCTCCGATCCCCTTCTTTCTATCCATAGAAAATATTATATTTTGAAGATTTGGGGAACCCTTGTTTGAATCTTGCATGTATTAGATTTGGGCAACTTTTGTTTGAATCTTGCGTATATTAGATTTGGGGAACCCTTGTTAGATTAGAATGTGGTTTGGATAGATAGGTTGACATGTTATTTATATAGTTTGGATACATAGATTGACATGTTTTTTGTATGGAGAAGTAGATTGACATGTTATTTGTATGGAGAAGTAGATTGACATGTTATAGTTTGGATACATAGATTGACATGTTATTTGTATGAAGTAGGCCCAAGTAGGGGGAAGCACCATATGCTTTGGATCTTGCATGTAGTAGGCCTACTTTAGTTTTTTTGAATTGAAAAGATAATCGTGTTGACAAGAATGCTTTGTTGAAATTGTTAGGATGGTTTGGCTTCTCGATGATCACTGGGACCATCAACACCGGTCGTACGCTATGTCGGTGCAGCAGCGGGTAATACTGAAAGTGGCCGGTGTTATGAATTTCGTATGTTTGTTCAAACACAAATGCCCCATATGTAATGTTATGATTTGTTTGTTTGTAGGAGCTTGCACCTCTGAAGCTTCGGTCTCACGGGATCAGCCTTGGAGGGATGAGCTATGATGAGCGGTACACACCTTATGTTAGGGAGGCAGGACTTCTCCCTTTCATTGAGTTGGTCCGCCGGTCGACGCCACCCAACAATGCTGCAGCACTCACCGCGCTTATTGATCATTGGAGGCCGGAGACACACACTTTCCATCTTCGGACCGGGGAGATGACCGTGACGCTGCAGGATATCGCTATGATCACCGGTCTTCCTATCGATGGCAATCCTTTATGTATGAACACCGATTCTGAAGGGTGGCGCGCGCAGATGCAAGCCCTTATCGGTATGGTTCCTCCGGAGCCTCGGGAGCCAGAAAGGGAAGATAAGAAGAAGGAAAGAGTCGCAGCGGGCGCTACTTTCACGTGGATATCATCGCACTTCGCTCATTGCCCCGATGATGCTAATGAGGACATGGTGAAGACTTATGCTCGTGTCTACATGTGGTACGTGGTATCGAGGACAATGTTTGCTGATGGCACAGGCAAGAATGCTCCATGGATGTGGCTGAAGGCGTTGACCGTCTTCGATAGCAAATGGAGTTGGGGTTCGGCGACACTAGCTTACTTGTATCGACAGGTATGAAGTTGTTTCCTTTTCACTTCATTGATACATTATCAATGCGCTCTTGCGGCAAATTTGACCATGTTCTTTTTTATGTGCAGTTGGACGATGCCAGTTGTAGGCACACTGGAGGTATTGGTGGTTGTCTGCTCGCACTTTCCATATGGAGCTGGGAGCGTTTGCCGGTTGGACGACCTAAGACCGTGAAGTACGAGGATTGGGACGATAAAGACGACCCACTACGGCTCCCCACTTGGGCTTACAAGTGGGATGTGTTAAATGAGACGACGGATGATCCCTCTGTAATGTACAAGTTGTACAAGAGCGAGCTGGACGCGATCACGCCTGAGCAGGTGAACCGACCTTGCATAAGTGATTATCATGCTTGTATCTTCACTCGATATCAATTTTGCATTCAATCCCATTTTGCAGGTGGAATGGGAGCCGTATGGAAAAGGAGAGAGTTTTGGTAACCCTATAGAGTTCAGGCTTAATCCGATGTGCATTAGGGATAGGGATCTCTGGCATATGCGGTGCCCACTGATATGCAACTGGGCGGTTGAGCTTCACCTGCCACATCGGGTGTTCCGCCAGTTTGGTTTGTTCCAGCCACACCCGCCGGAGTGGGAGGACACGGACAAGTTGCTACACGCGTAAGATATAATTAACCTTGAGCACTTAGCAGCTTCTCGACGGTTTCGATGATGCTAATATCTTGTTTCTAACTTGCAGGTTGGATAGGAAAAAGCAACGGAAGATCAAGGATTGGGCCAGCCATCACAGGAAGTATGTCGTGCAGTTCGCTTTTAGTGTGGAGCAAGCAAGGGCTGGAAAACGAGCCCAGCTTCGTGAGCACTGCCCGATCGCGTTCAACAACTATCTCGCATGGTTTCTTGCAAGTACCCGCGTGGAGGTATGCCAGCCGGCGTATGCTGAGGAGATTCTGGAGGAACCCACCGTTTTTGATGAGGTAGCCCAGCACCAGTACAACGCATTAGTCAGGAAAGGCAACTCGGTGATCCCTTCAGCTCCAATGATGAACTTTGTGGTTAGCCCTTTTTGCTTTTCCATTCGCACTTTTCACATCTTTGCTTGCCTAACACTTTGATACCGTTTCTGTTCATAGCGTGCCCAGATCAAGAAAGCAGCTGACGAGACCGAGACTATTCTGGAAACAACCCCGGCTGGCAAAAGCGATGGGGAAGGTGCACTTTGAGAATTCATTAAGGTTCACATCTCCTTCAAACTAGCACTTAACATTTGTTGGTACGTTCCATGTCTCATTCACTTGTACATGTTGCAGCGCCAGGGCCAAAAGTTAAGGCGGCTATCAAACCTTTTCGGTTGTCGTGACCCCGAGTATGTATCACCAGAACGGTCTAGGTCGGCGACACCATCAGATCCCGCTTCGGGGCAGAGCCATGGTGAACAAAAGTGCCTCATGCACCATCGATGGTGCAACGGAGCATGCCCGGGAATGTCAATCTCCACGGCGTTAAGAATTCCTTGATTCCGATCCGATATGACACAAATTTCCCTTTGAGCGGGTAACACCTTCGTCCTCAAAAGATGCAGAAACCACTCCCAGTTGTCATTGTTTTCCACCTCAACCAAAGCAAATTCCAATGGCAACACCCGGTTATTGGCATCACTTGCTATCGCAACCAACAAGGTGCCCTTGTATTGTCCGGTCAAGAACGTGCCATCAATTGCGATGACCGGCCTACAATGTTCGAAAGCCCTCACACATTGCTCGAACGCCCAAAAAGCACGGCCAAATACTCTGACTTTCCTTCCTTCATGAACCGTTGTTTGGTGCCCATGAGGCTCGACCACATGAACCATGCCCGGGTTTGTCGCGGCCATGGCTAACAACAACCTAGGGATTCGGTTGTATGCTTCCTCCCATGTACCATACAACATCTTAAATGCGGCTTGCTTCGCCTTCCATGCCTTGCCGTATTTCACTTGGTAATGAAAGATGGCTTTCACAAGGTCAATGACATGTTGGACGCTCATTGTTGGAAGTGTGGATATTGAGTTCGAGAGCCTGTAAGCGATGAACTCGGACGTGAGTTGTTTGTGGTCTTGGGACACAATCTTGCCATCCACCCTTTTGCCTTGGCACATGTGAGTTGGCACACAACTCACTACATGCCAAGTAGGACCTCCTTTCCATGGTCTTGCACGCACAATCCACGGACAACCGCCACGGCGTCTTGCCACTCCTTGTTGGACCTCCTTTCCACGACCTCTACCACCACCACGGCCTCTTTTAAGTCCAAGTTGGACCTCCTTTTCATCTTCACATGCACATGCAACCGTGTAGCGCACATTGACGTCCGAGTGCACCACCTTGTGTGGACGATAATGCGTAACTGAGTAGTTGTCGAGCCACATCTTCAAATCCAACAAGCTGTCGAACTTAGAACCTTTAGCAATCCGGTTCTAGTCGTCTACCAAATCACGGTGAGAGCTTGGCCTAACCCCAAGAGCTACACATTGGCCACCATCTACCACGGCTTCATCCGCGAGACTAACATCCTTGAACAATGTAGTCCGATGATCCCGACCAAATACCTTCTCGAAAGCTTCGGCCTCCTTCACCGTGAACCCCTCCGCATCAACTTGTTCATCGGGACCATCGTCATCCGAGTCCGATGCATATGCAAGGGAAAAAGGGATGGAATGGTCCATTGTCTCTTGCAAATGATATTTGTCGAGATCACCCACATTGTTGTCATGAAGATCAACTTCATTGTCATCGTCCGCATACTCATCGTTGTCCTCTTGCAAAGATTCATCTTGGTTGTTTCTACACGGGCTCAATGTTGGCCTCACTTCTTGGGTCAAAAGAGGTTCAACAATTTCATCTTGCTTCAAGGGTGGGGGGCTACTAGCAACCAAAGGGGAGGGGTTCCGGTTCAAGTCCAAATGCAAACTTGACTCAACCTTCTTCGTTGCAAATAACTCAAGAGCCTTGTCTAGTGATTCGGCCACCGTCTCCTTGTATGCAACCCAACGTTGCTCCGAGTTTACACGCATTGTCTTCCAACGGATGTGCATTCCAAAACCAACATTATGCCTTCCCTCCAACTCAATGATATCACTAGGGTCCATCCAATTCAAATCTTTCCTAACTTGTTGCAAGAGCTCCGCATAGCTAGGACTACTATCAAACACAATGTCAAGCTCATCCGGGTCCGGTTCTTTATTGCCTTTCAAAAAGGCGTCTTTGTCCCCATGATGAACAAACACACATGTTCTTCCCATCCCTATAAGCAATGAACACAAGGTAACATTGCTTCCATGAGTACTAATCCATGGATTAACACCGAATACAAACCCTAATATATATATAAAACAACAACCCTAACCCTAACCATAACCCTAACCCTAAACCTAACCCTAACCATAACCCTAGCCCTAAACCCAAACCTAGCACCAACATAAGAACACCCATAAGAATAACCCTAGCATACTAACAAAACCTAATCATAGAAATTGGCAAACAAACATCTCACATCTCCATGCAAATCTCTAGATCCAAACTAAACTAGGGTTTCCCCAAACTACCAACAAATGAGCAATGGGAGAACTTTACTTCGATCAAAACAAGGGGATCGGAGATTATTACCTTGAGGGAGGGTTTGACTTTGAAATCCACGGACAAATTCTTCAAATTTGCAAGATTTGGAAGAAGATTTGAGAGGGGGGAGAGTGGGAGAGGGGGCAAAGCTCGGGGAGAGAGTGAGAGAGTGTGTGGTGGGGGGGGGGGTGGGGGAGGGAGAGGGGGCCCCAGCCAAGTGGCTGGATAAGTCACAGTGCAGCGCCTAGCCGCTAGGCGCTGCACATTACACGTACAACGCCTAGCGGCTAGGCGCTGCACATTACAGATGCAGCGCCTAGCTCGGAGGCGTTGCACGGCTGGGTGCGGGCCCGTGGGCTGCCACGGTGGACAGTGATGCAACGCCCCGGAGCTAGGCGCTGCACCGCCGGCGTGGCGGGCGCTACACAAAAGGGTTAGGGGTGTGAAATAGTTTCGGATTTGCTTTCGATTATAGGTCAAAATTGTCAAATTTGCCGCGTCGGAGCGAGGCGGTACGCGGTACGCACGCAAGGGCCGTCGCCGCACAGTGCGGTGCATGGCTACAGGGGTTTTGCAGGTCCGGGTGTTTCGTCACGTACGCAGGGCGCGGCAGCAAAAAAACAGAAAAAAACAGAGGCGTGAGCTCACGCGGCCATGCGTACAGTAGAGGGACAGGGAGGGAGGGGATGGTCACTGGTCAGCGAGGCTAGCCCGTAGCTGGTGCATAGGGAAGGAGCTGGCTAGCCAGCGAGAGAGCTCACGGAACAAGGCGGCCTGCGGGCTGCGGTTCCCGAAGCGGCAGCAAGGCGGGCATGCACTGGAGCAGGGGAAACGAAACAAACCAAGCCCCTGCCCTCGTACAGAGTACTGATACGTGCAGCGGCGACACCAGCACTAGCGCCAGCGAGAACCGATATATTAACCCGGTGGAACCTGCGCGTGCCCCGCACTTGTCGCGCGCCCGCCAGCGGATTGCTACACGTGAAAGATGTACGCCGAGACCGTACGCTTGTTCGTAGGAGTACCGTACCTCGGTCATGGGTGCGTACGTACATCAGCACCCTCTACGTAGTACGGCTCTTCACTGCTCGGCCGTTTCCTCGGTAAGATGTACATGTGTCCGTTTATATAGATGAGTGTATGTCCATGTATATAAGCATAGAAGATTGTACTGTGTTAAAAAACATTTAAAGTCAGCTATTTTTTATTTTCAAGGAACCAGCAGAAGCACTGTTTTTTTATTTCAGACGAAAAAGAGGGTCTATGTCTAGAGGTGTTAGGTTTTTCCTAGCAGTTTTTTTCTCTAGAAAACCACTCAAAAAACCTCTAGAAACCAACAGTGTATTAAAAATCAACCAATACTGGTCACCACTTGGCCCAGGCCAGGCCCTTTGCTTGATGTCATCAAATGCGAGAGCTACCACCTCTATTTGGATGAGACACGAGATCCATTTGAAGATATGACGGGGGCTGTATGGTTGCCTAAGAGCAAATACAATAAACTTATATAAGCAGACTATAAGAGAAGAGAGAAGAGGGGTCGGCTGCAGAATAATAGCCAGTTGTAACACACGCTCCTAGACAATACTCCCTCCATCCACGAATAAGTGTACGTATTGTTTCAAAATTTGTCTACAAAAGAGGATACTACATCTATCTTCTTAATGCACTTTAAAGTAGAAAAAATGCTTCTCTTTCATTACATGATAATCAAGATCAATAACATTCAACAAATGGTCTCCTCACTTTCTACATGCAATTAGCTGATTGGGGTGGAGTAATTAAAAAGGAGGGAGATGATGACTTGCACCTTTCCACTGCATTTTTTATTTCACTCCATAATCATTTCTATATGTACACTTATTCGTGGACGGAGGGAGTATGTGATAGTGGGAGGCGGGCCATGTATTAACAAAGTAACACATCTTTATATCTAACTATTTTACTTGCGGGCTATAAGCTTGGCTATAGATGACATGGAAACATCATATAGCCATCAGCTGGCTGTACTATTAACCATGCTCTAAGAAAAGAATCCAGTTCAGACGAATTTTCCACCACCGTATAATCTATATCTAACGGACCACAGTCTTCTTCCTCCTCCTTCAGTGCACGATGCTCAACCCACCTTTCGACGCAGGACGAAACAATCGGCTTTAGCCACCCCCGGCTGACGGCGCTACCACACACATCTCGTCGCCCTGCCTGGCCAGAGTTGTCTCCCATGCCCAGTCGCCGCCGTCTCGTCCTTCCCTCTAACCCCCACTACTATTGCCAACCCTCCCTTCTCCGGAGGCGCACACCCCTGCACCCGAACTAGGCAATCTCCTTTCTAGCCTCCACCGGTGTCCTCACGGGGAGCCACAACATCCCCATCTCTGCCTAGGTCTTGGCTCGTGCTCGTCGATGATGCTACAGCCGTTTGCGGCAACCCCGTCTCACCCTCAGAGGCTATGCAGATTCATCCCATGACTGATCCAGACGCCCGAAGAATAGCAAACACGCCCAAATTATCATGTGTCTTGCTTGATATGCTACCCACTTTTTTGAAGAAAAATACACATGGTTGTGTGTACCCTCACGAGCTAGCAACTTGGCGACACTTTGCCATGTGCTTTTCACTAAACGCTTTATAGATAAAGCGCACACCAAAATATATGGCTAAACCGTACCAGGCAGAAGCCTTTTTACAAAGTAGATCCCGCGATAACCAGATACTTGGCATCATTGAAACGATGCTAAGTGTCGCCGCTGCCTAGTCCGAAACAAATAAGGACCTTAACTCAGACCCTGTCATGGAAAGTATAGAACCACAACTGACTCCCTCAAGAGGAGAGTGACACCTATGAGGATCGCCGCCAAAACGCAGGGATTTTGCTCGTAGCTCACCCGTGCCACCACGGACGACCGCGACGATCACAAACCTCTAGACCAGGGTTTGAGCGTCACCACTATCACTTGATTTCGAGCATCGTTTTCCTCTCGTACGTGGCGGCTGCAACCCTAGCCACCGCCAGAGGCCGATCTTCCAACGCCGTTCTCCGGCGGCTCCCCTCCCCCGGCGACCTCGGTCGTCGGTGGTGAGGGGGGTCGCCGGATCCACTCGTGTGGGTCATTTTTACTCATCCGTAGTCTAGGTTTTTAGGTTGTTCATCGTCTTTGCTTCGGCGGCGACGATGACGACGCTGAATAAATTTTCTTCGGATCCTTTCCTGACAAGGCTATCGGTCCTATGGTTGGGAATGGATTTGGAAACCAGTCTGTTCAAGCAAGGATATCGTGGCGGCGGCGACATCCTCGTGGTGGACCTGTGTCCTCGGGCTTTGCCGTTGCGACGGCGTTTGCTCCAGCGTCGGCGCGGAGCTTGGGAGGTAGTCCAGGAGCGAATGCAGATTGTGGTCTGCATTGACGACATCTGGAAGACGGAACATGTGCTGGGCTCGTGGTTCGTGGATGCAGGTATGGTTTCCTCCTTCGGCACCTTAGTCGTGGTGGGGTTTCAGATCTGGAGTTCGATGGCGTGTCCGGGGTATTGCCCCGGTCTGATTCGTTCAACGGCAAGGGCTTCACTTTTGGGGAGCCACCTTGAAGATCCGTAAAGCTGCATATTAGCGATGGAGCCGCGTCAAGCTCGGGTGAGGTGGTGATTCGTCATTTTTTTCTTCGATAGCTGCTGCGGTGGTGCCCGAGGCAGGTGACAGGCATTGGTGTCAAGCTCAAAAATGTTTTGCTATCTTTTCAGTTTTGTCATATTGGTCTTTACATGACTTGTACTTTGTTCTTTATAATATGAATGAGACACGTATTATCATGAAAAAAAAATCTTGCGAAGGCATGCATTCACAATAACCCCAGCTGCGAGGCTGCACACGACGACGTCATTAAAATGCATAACACACTAGTCTTTGAATTTGCGTGACGGTTTGATCCCTTCGATTACATAACTAAGATGGGAGATAGATCGATGGTGCTCCATCGCGATGGTTGCAGCACAGCTAAATTTAGAAGACGCGCACCACACACTAATGTGCACTGCACTAAGCTTAGAAAGATGCTACACGAACAGTGAAACTGGATGCTCGCCACGCGAACGTGGCAAATGCGAACTGGATAAAAGGGGCTAGATGCGCCTAAGGTAGTTTCAACAGGCTGCATCAGACGCTAGATTGTAGCTACTGCACGCGCTCCTTCGGTGCATGCAGGTACGCAGGGGTTAGATAGCTACTTGTACCCGAACGTCTGATGGTGCTCGAAGTTGCCCGCCGGCGGCGTGCTATCACCGCCATGGCCATTGCCGCTGCTGCCACTCCCGTCGCCGTTATTACCGCCGTTTCCGGGAGCGTAGGGCCCTCCGTAGTACGCGGCCATCCCATGCTCGCCGCCGTACATCTCGTACTGCGGGTACTGGCCGTGGTGCGGCGGCATGTGGAACGGATGGTGCGGATGCGGGGGCATGGCGCCCCCGCCGTACATGCCGGCGGCGTGCATCTGCATGTCGCCGTGCGGCACCATGGGCCCCGGCGCCCCGCGGGGCTTGAGCATCATGGGCGGCATCCCGTGGTGATGGTGGCCGGCGCCGGCGCCCCGCGCCTCGCCCTCGAACTCGCGGAAGCGGTGGAGGTAGATGCTGAGGGGCTCGACGTAGTCGTCGAAGCCGAGGCGGCTCATGGCCCAGAGCACGTCCTCGGCGGTGATGGTCTTGCGCTGCTCGCGCTGGCACCGCTCGTTGGCCTCCCCCGTGATGAAGCTGATGTACTCGGACACGCACTCCTGGATCGTCTCCTTGGCGTCGTCCGAGATCTTGGCATGCGGCGGCAGCACGCGGCGCATGATGCGGATCACGTTCGCGATCGGCATCAGCCTGTCCTGCTCGCGCACCGCCGGCGCCTGCCCGCCGCCGCCGCCGTTCCCCGCGGCCGCCGCCGCAGCGCCGTTCGCCGCGCCGGGGAAGCCCATGTCCATTTCGTCTGGCTAAACCTGATCGGGCGAGCTAGGGTTGTTCGCGCACGTAGTACCTAAGCTAGTGGGAACACGGACTGTTGCTCGCTCGCTCTGGTGTGTGCTCTTTGTGATGTGCGAGGGAGGGAGGATACGTTAAATAGGAAGCTACGAGCGAGGTGTTGACTGGAGGAGCTAGAGCTCGAGGGGCTGGGGCATGCATGCACCGCGAGGTTTCGCCGCGCCTGTGCGTGACAAGTGGCGGCGGCTTCCCTGTGAAATTACTGCTCCATCTTTGAACTGGTGATGCCGCGATATGGCATGCATGCTCTGCAAATCTGCATTGAGCCATGGAATCGCTATTATTCAAATACTATAAAGCCGGAGTGACCAACCAAGTTGTTTTGCTATTTCCCAACACACGCCCAGTACTTAATGCACGCTTCAGATTAATTTACTGCTCACGCTACCTCTGGTAAAACTGGGGTTTATCGCCGTTGGATGCATGCGCTTATTTTCAAACGGTTTGATACTTAGGGTGCAGCTAGCTCTCATTTATAAGACTACCCACAATGGAAGTAACATAGGTGATAACATCACACTTATCTAGGCAAAATAGATAATGTGACATGTAATTAATGAAGATAGAGAGGCATGTGATAACATAGCTAGTTACTGTAACATCACACATATCAAGAAAAGATGAGTCTACAACGTAATAAATAAAGTGATGCATGACACAACACATATGTTACTACCCATTGTGGAGGTAGTAACATATGCATGTTACTAGTCTAAGTTACTACCCATTGTGACTAGTCTAAGATAGTTGATAAAGTCACGTAACTTCTACTACGCGGAGATACATGGATTTTTTTTCTTTTCTTTTTGTTTGATTAATCAAGGTGTAGAGGTTGGATGTCACTTTGTTAATTTTTCTAGATGAGGATTAGAAAATCCATGACAATTATATGAGTCGCCTGAAAATAGGGTTGGGATAGCAGCAAGGTAGCCCCAAGGCACTAGCAGAGTTTAAGAGCACAGCCGTTTTCCCATGTCTCCCTACCTTTTCATTCTAGTAGCGGATGTGCTCCAACTTATGATCTCGTGCTCGTTTCAGCCAAACTCCTTCTGCCACCCGATAAACAAAGATGCTTCACCGGTTACCTTGCAATACGCCGACGACACTCTCATCATCGCTCGTGCGGATGTCAATGCTGCTTCCACCCTTAAACACACTCTGGATGATTTTGCCTTGGCCATGGGCCTAGTGATCAACTTTCAAAAAACTGCGCTGCTCACCATTGCCACAAACTCTGTCCTTGGAGTTAGATATTGCTTCTGTCATGCTTTGCAAACGGGATGAATCCCCTCTAGTCTATTTAGGCCTTCCACTATCTTCTACTAAGCTTCCTCTTTCAGCCTTTGATCCTATTATTTACAACTTCAAAAAATTTCTGTTTGGCTGGGCTGCAAGACTTCTGTCTCGCGAGGCACGTCTAACTCTACTTTCCTCCGTCCTAGATTCTCTAGTGGTTTATTTTATGTCAGTTTTTCGCCTGCCAAAATTTGTGATCGCTAAACTAGATGCGCTACATAGAGCCTTTTTCTGGTCTAACGAGGAAACTTGTACTGGCGCTAGCTGTCTCATTGCTTGGAAAAGTGTTTGTAAACCGAAAGTTCATGGTGGTCTAGGCATTTAAAATCTCGAGTTTCATAACCGCTGCTTACTCTTGAAATTTTCCTTCAAACTGCTACAAAGCCCAGATCTTCCATGGGTTCACTGGTACAAACAAAGGTACTCCCACAACATCTTGGCAACCACTTCACGACCTTCTTTCCTTTGGAAAGTGGTTAACCAAAACATCTACACTCTTATTAACCACTCCTTTGTTGTCACCTACAATGGTTTGGCCATGTTCTTCTGGCTGGATAAATGGCTACTAAACTCGCCTCTAAAGTTAGCTTTCCCCCACCTGTTCTCCCATTCCATAAACGACAAGGTTACTGTGGCTACTGTTTATCAAACCAGCTTATTATCTAACCTAAGGGATCGCCTTACTAATGCTGCTTCTCGAGAACTGGACTGTCTATTGTTGTTACTGCAGGATTTTCGTCCCTCAAACAGGCCGGACGCGCGAGCCCTAACGCATGGGCCGCCCCTTTCGGCCAGGAATGCTTATACTACTATCTCCGCTGACGACTACTTCGACCTGCACTATGACTTCATTTGGTCCTTTGCTGTGCCCATCAAGGTCAAGATCTTTGCATGGCTTCTGTTTCGGGATTGGCTCAACACCAAAGCAAACTTAGCGCACAAGCATATTATGCAGTCTGCTGCTTGTCCACGATGCCAGGACCCGTGTGAGGATGCAACACACCTCTCCTTCTTCTGCTCCTATGCTATTCAAGTCTGGTAGCTCATTGGCATCACCCCCAAACTCTCTGTTGAATATCCAAGAAGCTTTATCTCCTGCAGGGCTAAACCCCAATATCTGGCCCTCCGTAGCCCTAACTATCTTGTGAAAAATTTGAGACTCAAGGAATGCAGCTGTTTTCAAGCATGAAGATCTCCCTGCTAGGATCACGTTGAGGAACATTGTTGCTGTTTTCTCCCTTTGGGGTTTTCGCTTTAAAGACCTGGAGCTTAGAGACTATGCTAGGCATTGGCTAAGCTTTCTGTCAGCCAGTATTCCCTCTGTGTGAATCTTTGATGTAATCTTTCCCTTGTACCTTGTTGAGTGGTAATATATTCAGGTGGGGAAGCTCTCCCCCCCGGTGACCGTTCACAAAAAAGGCACCAGCAGAGGCGTGGATGAAGGTTAATCGGTGTGGTAGGAAGGCCTTTTCGATTTGACAGCCAATAGATTGGACTGAGATTGAACTAGAGAAGGGGACGCCATGGCCTACCGGCGAGGACTCGAACAAAACCTCTCCGGAGGCGAGGTAGGGGGAGAGGAGGGGCGGTGGGGTGAAGAAGAGCATGTGTTTGAAGGAAGAAGATGAACATTGTCAGTGTGTGTCTGCAGGATGGAGAAGAGAGACAACCGCTGGATTTCACTCCAATTGTTCGGATGAAATCGATTAAAACATAACATATAGACGGTCTCATTTTCAGAACTTTGAACATAATAGTTTAGCCTTAGTTATATAGAGGCTGAAGGCTGACATAAGTGATGTATACATAAGAAGAGTAACAATGAGACTCGTTTTAGAGACCGGGCTCAAAGGAGCCGGATATTTCAGAAAGACCGAAAATGTTATTCCTTAGTTTTAAAAAATAGATTCATATAGATGTTGTTTCACATGTATGTAAAATTTCATAAAAAATACAATAATTTGTAGCCTGTGTAAAAGGACAAATCCTGGCCCAGAAATAGTTAAAGAATGGCCCGTTTTTATACACGTATTTTCTTTTTCATATGCGCCACATATAAAAAATTATATGCACGTCTATATGTGTATGTACTTTTTCCAGAATATTTTGAAGTGTTTTAGTGTTTAAAATCAAGTTTCTGGCTAAAAAGTTAAAGAGCTGTGTGGAACACTCAATACTCCAACTCCCTAAACACCTCCCAAAATTGGATCGAGGAATTGCGAACCAAATTATGGTTGGACGGTTATAAGGACAGTGGTATCCTCATTTCATCAGGGTTCAAATTCTGATATTCGCATTTATTCTGAATTTATTTTAAAATTTCTGGCAATGTGTGCGTCTCTACCTGCGTTAAAAAAAACATCGAATCGAGGAATCATCGCAGGTAGTGTGGCTAATATGCTTCCAACCATGCATGCGTCTGCAGTGTGCTCACCCTGGCAGAGCCACAGCACTAGTGGAATACTACGTACTGATGAAATTGTCAGGTCGTGCATAAATTGGGCTTGCGTACACAGAGATGACGTGATCGTAAGTACATGGACACGCCAACACTATTGACTTTTTCTTAAAGGACATGAGGGCGCAAACTAGGTTACGTACAAAACATGCATATACACGGAGTGCAAAGGAAATATGTAACCACTATAGAAAAATGTAATGTGTCATAGCATCTACAGCAAGGTCTCTCATACCGACCGTCCGGTCAGTGACCGGTCACAAAAAAGATCCAACCAGATCTCTCAAACTGCGGACAAACGCCCTGGTTGACCGGCACCTCTCATTCCAGCCCAAATATGGGGCGTCCCGAGCACACCCGGGCGTGTCCGCTTGACAGGCCCGGCCCACCACGGACCCCACAAAAAACCCTAATCCGGGGCGGCGAGCTCAAACTCTAGCGCACTCCCTCCCTCTCTTGCTTCGTCCATCCACTCCTCTGCTGAGTAAATAGGCAATTTTTCGATTAATTTAATCCACAAATAGATGACTAGCATGGCATTGACAGAATTAACAACGTACTGATACTCAACTAAACATGCACGTACCACGCAAACAGTAGACAGATCTGCACATAGTGCTAGTATTGCTAATATGGAAATAATCAGGAGAGGGATAAACGTGTTATACCCTCTAGTAGGCCAGGCAGAAGCCCCGGCGGCGGTGACAGCAGCAGCGGCATCCTCGACGGCCTTCTTGTCGGCTTCAGCTTTCTCGGCGGCAACACGGTCGGCGTCGGTGGACATGGTGATGACGAGGACGAAACAGACGTAGAGGAAGTAGACGAACAGCGAGCAGTCGCGTAGTCGCTTCCCAAAAACCAATTCGCCTCTCTCCGTACAATCCGGAGAGAGACGTGGTTTCGGAGACCCGCTCTCCCGTCGACCATGTACGCGGCGGACGGGATGGAGTCACCGGCGGCAGCAGCAGCAAAGGAACGACGGTGGGCGTGCGCGTGGAGCAGATGTGATCTGTTCGTGGCGGCTAGGGTTAGGAGACACCTTACACTTATATAGGCGCAGCCGTGTGGAGAGACGTGGGCTCGACCCACATTAGGCGCAGCCGCATGGGCTCAACCCACGTTAGGCGCAGCCGCGTGGAGAGACGTGGGCTCGACCCACGTCTGAGTCCGTGACAGCCCACGATCCGATGTCTCAGATCGTGGCCCAGCTGTCAGAAACTCTCCGTTAGCGACTGGCAAAAATAAGCGCGTAGGTGTGAGCTCGGCTCGGCTCAATCCCGCAACCCGCGTCGCGTCGTGACGAGGCGTGGCGTGGCGTGGCGAGGTGGGCGGCGGAGGAGGAGTGCGCGAGGGCCTCTTCTAGTCTCAAGCTCCAATAACATGTAGAAGAGAATCCCTTATAAGGAGGTCCAACTCCTCTTCCACTTCCGGGGTGGGACTAAGCTTCACACCTCCACCTAGTGCCAATAAACCCACATGGGCCCTTAGAGATTTTCAGAAATTGCTATATGGGCCTAAAGCCCATCCCAAATTTCAGCAATCCCCCACCAGATCTCGAGGGCCCATTGTGTCCTCTGTTCCAATTGCTGTTTCGATATACCAGTATTTCAGTGAAGACCTGTTAAGGTTGAGCTTCACCTAGAGCAAGTAGCTACACTCCTTCAGAACTGAACAATGGACTATGCCTTGAATTGTCAGTTTGGCGTAAAGAAGTTTCGCCACTTGTCTTACTAGTACTAGGCTGCCGAAGGCTGACCCCTCGGGTGGAGCATATAAGTCACACTCCTGGCTATTCATGAGCTTACTAGAGATCACCCCAATCTCATAGACTGTGACCAGCAGCCGGGCTCACATAGGTGTGTTCCTCCAAAGATCGCCCTATAGGATAGCATCTTGCTTGCATAAGCTTTGGAACACATTAAGACAGTAGTCATCCTACCATACAGAATCGAGAGTATTACATCTCCAACGGAGTGGGTTAGTATAGTTACTCTCCTCAGTTCACCACTGGCTTGTTTTCCCAAGTCCTACTTCACAGGATCTCCGATCACATAGGTTGGGTTACCACCATGGAAACTCATGTGGGTCTCATACCCATCTCCCTCGATGCACTATCTATCACAACACGTGATAGCCCTTTTGTAAAGGGATCTGCCAGATTCTTAGCCGTATGGACATACTCCAACGCTATCACTCCGGAGTTTTAATTTTCTGACAACTTTTAATCTCATTCTTACGTGTTTGTTGGACTTCATGTTGTCCTTTGAACTCTTCACCTTGGTGATGACAGTCTGATTGTCATAGTTCATAAGGATAGCCAGAACCGGTTTATCAACCAATGACAAGTCCATCAAAAGATCTCGAAGCCATTCTGCTTCGACACCAGATGTGTCTAATGCTGTTAATTCTGCTTCCATTGTCGATCTCGTTAAGATCGTTTGCTTGCAAGACTTCCAGGAAACAGCGCCACCTCCAAGAGTAAACATATACCCAGTCGTGGCCTTCATCTCATCAGCATCAGAGATCCAATTCGCATCACTATACCCTTCAAGTACCGACGGGTACCCCGTATAGTGAAGTCCGTAGTTCATAGTACCCTTCAGATAGCGCATAACTCTCTGAATAGCATGCCAATGTACATCACCCGGGTTGGAAACAAACCGGCTCAGTTTGCTCACTGCAAACGCGATGTCTGGCCTCGTTGCACTAGCTAGGTACATGAGTGAACCAATGATTTAAGAGTATCTCATTTGATCCTTAGTTGTGCCTTCGAACTTTCGAACCAACACACTAGGATCATTTGGTGTTTGAGATGGTTTGCAGTCCGAGTATCCAAAACGGCTCAACACCTTCTCAACATAATGGGATTGCAGAAGTGTAATCCCACCCTCATTATCTCTCAGTAGCTTGATGTTCAAGATAACATCAGCCACACCAAGGTCTTTCATCTCAAAGTTCTGAGACAGAAACGACTTGACCTCCTCAATGACTTTGAGGTTGGTTCCGAATATCAGTATGTCATCATCAACATACAAGCACAGTATAACTCCTTCGCCCCCACCATGGCGATAGTATACACATTTGTCAGCTTCATTAACAATGAAGCCAACAGATGTCAAAGTTGTATTAAACTTATCATGCCATTGCTTAGGTGCTTGTTTCAGGCCATATAAAGATTTTAGCAACCTACACACCTTTCTTTCCTGACCATCTATCACAAAGCCTTCTGGCTGTTGCATGTAGATTTCCTCGTTTAGCTCTCCATTCAGAAAAGCTGTCTTAACATCCATTTGGTGGACGAGAAGACCATGCGAGGCCGCCAACGAGAGTAATACTCGAATGGTGGTCAGTCTGGCCATAGGTGAATAAATATCGAAGAAATCTTCCTCTTCTTTCTGGTCATAGCCCTTGGCCACAAGCCTAGCTTTGTACTTTTCAATCGTACCATCAGGCCTAAGCTTCTTTTTGAACACCCACTTACATCCCAATGGTTTACAACCATAGGGACACTCAGTGATCTCCCATGTCCCGTTAGCCATGATGGAATCCATCTCGCTACAGACCGCATCCTTCCAGTAGTCAGCTTCTGGAGAGGCATACACTTCTGAAATAGAAGTGGGAGTATCATCCACGAGGTACACGAAGAAATCATCACCAAAGGTCTTTGCAGTCCTTTGTCTCTTGCCCCTACCAAGGGTTTCTTCATCATCCTCCTCAGGATTTTCATCATGTGTTTGTTCATAATATTCCATAGGAATGGTAGGCTCAGGAGTCTCCTCAGATTCCTGTCTAGAAGTGCTTTGCATATCTCTCATAGGAAAAATATCCTCGAAGAATGTAGCATCCTTAGACTCCATAATTGTACCGACCTTCTGGCCAGGTACCTCAGATTTCACTACTAGAAATCTATAGCCAACGCTGTTCTTAGCGTAGCCCAAATTAACGCAGTCCACAGTTTTGGGTCCAAGCTTACGCTTTTTGGGGATCGGCACATTGACTTTCGCCAAACAGCCCCAAGTACACAAGTACGAGAGTGTTGTCCTTCTCTTCGCCCATTTCTCGTAGGGAGTGATCTCATTATCCTTTGTCGGAACTTTATTCAGGACATGACATGCCGTCAATATAGCCTACCCCACCATGCCTTGGATAAACCCGATGTATCTAACATGGCGTTAACCAATTCCGGCAACCCCGTTTGACTGGGGTGAATAGGGAGGCGTACTCTCATGAATAATGCCGTGTTCCGCACAAAAAGAATCAAACTCACTCGAGAAGTACTCACCACCACGATCTGATCGGACTCGTTTAATTTTCTTGTCAAGTTGATTCTCAACTTCTGCCTTATAGATTTAGTGTAGAGCCTCATCTTTAGTATTTAACAGATACACATAGCAATATCTAGTGGAATCATCTATCAATGTCATGAAGTATTTCTTTCCACCTTTAGTCAACACACCATTCATCTCACAAAGATCAGAATGTATGAGTTCTAATGGTGCCAAGTGTCTCTCCTCCGCGGCCTTGTGAGGCTTGCGAGGTTTCTTAGCTTGCACACATGAAAGGCACTTAGAACCTTTGGCTAAAGTGAAACTCGGGATTAAATCCAACTTGGCTAGCCGCGTCATAACACCGAGACTAATGTGACAAAGACGTGAATGCCAAACTTCAGATTCATTAACATTCGAATGAATATGGTTAACGACTTTATTAAAAAACCTGCGAGGGAAAGGCGGAACATCCCTACGCTCTCATAACCTTTTTCCAACAAAGAGTCCATATTTCGTAACAACTAATTTATTAGACTCGAAAACCAACTTAAACCCTTCTCTACATAGAAGGGAGCCACTAACGAGGTTCTTCTTGATGGCGGGGACATGCTGCACATTCTTCAGCTGCACGATCCTTCCCGAAGTAAACTTCAGTTCGACCGTGCCAACACCATGAACAGAAGCACTTGCGCCATTCCCCATCAATACAGACCCGTGGCCTGTGACCTGGTAAGAAGAAAACAATGAAATGTCAGCACACACATGAACACCTGCACCCGTGTCCACCCACCAATCGGTGGGCTGAACACTGAAAAAACAGTAAATAAATTACCGTGCCCAGATGCACCATTCTCATTGTTGCCCACAATCATGTTGACAGACTTGGAGTCCTGTCCTGGCTTCTTGTACTTGTTTGGGCACTTGTTGGCCCAATGTTCAACCGAACCACAAGTAAAGCAGCCCTCATCCTTCTTATTCTTCTTGAAGGTCTTCTTACCCTTCTTCTTAAAGTCGGTATTGTGTTGGGCACCGTTCTTTCCCTTGGGCTTGTGGGAGTTGAAGTTCTTCTGGTTCACCATGTTGGCGACAGAAGTCCCTTCGGCCCCTTTTCTGTGTGAGTCTTTTGCCCTCGAATTCTGCTCAACACTCAGATGGCCAATGACATCCTCCACAGAGAATTCACGCCTCTGATGTTTCAGAGTGGTGGCAAAGTTCCTCCAGGAATTAGGGAGCTTAGCGATTATGCAGCCCGCGACAAACTTGCCTGATAACTCGCACTTAAGAAGCTCAAACTCCTTAACAATGCATATTATCTGATGAGCCTGCTCCAACACAGGACGGTTTTCAACCATCTTGTAATCATGGAACTCCTCTATAATATACATCTCACTCCCGGCATCGGCGGCCCCGAACTTAGATTTGAGCGCCTCCCACAAGTCCTTGGCGACAGGCACATGTAAATATGCGTCGACCAGTTTATCTCCGATCACGCTAAGAACTGCTCCGAGAAACACAACGGTGGCCTCCCTAAACGCCTTCTCCTGTTCAGGAGCAATCGTTCTCGTGGGGACACCGGTGACCCAGAACACGTTCATAGCCGTGAGCCATAAAGTGGTCTTAGTCTGCCAACGCTTAAAGTACGTACCGGTAAACTTATCCGGTTTCAGCGCAGCGGCAAAGCCACTTGCCGAAAAATTCCTACACATAATAGGTTTTTGGATTGCTGAGTAAATAGGAAAGTTTTTGATTAATTTAATCCACAAATAGATGACTAGCATGGCATGGCAGAATTAACAACGTACTGATACTCAACTAAACATGCACATACTACGCAAACAGTAGACAGATCTACACATAGTGCTAGTACTGCTAATATGGAAATAATCAGGAGAGGGATAAACGTGTTGTACCCTCCAGTAGGCCAGGCAGAAGCCCTGGCGGCGGTGACAGCAGCAGCGGCATCCTCGGCAGCCTTCTTATCGGCTTCAGCTTTCTCGGCGGCAGTACGGTCGGCGTCGGTGGACATGGTGATGACGAGGACGAAACGGACGTAGAGGAAGTAGACGAACAGTGAGCAGTCGCGTAGTTGCTTCCCAAAAACCTATTCGCCTCTCTCCTATACAGGAACCGGAGAGACGTGGTTTCGGAGACCTGCTCTCCCGTCGACTGTGTACGCGGCGGACGGGATGGACTCACCAGCGGCAGCAGCAGCAAAGGAACGACAGTGGGCGTGCGCGTGGAGGAGATGTGATCTGTTCGTGGTGGCTAGGGTTAGGAGACACCATACACTTATATAGGCGCAGCCGCGTGGAGAGACGTGGGCTCGACCTACGTCTGAGTCCGTGACAGCCCATGATCCGACGTCTCAGATCGTGGCCCAGCTGTCAGAAACTCTCCGTTAGCGACTGGCAAAAATAAGCGCGTAGGTGTGAGCTCGGCTCGGCTCAATCCCGCAACCCGCGTCGTGTCGTGACGAGGCGTGGCGTGGCGTGGCGAGGCGGGCGGTGGAGGAGGAGTGCGCGAGGGCCTCTTCTATTCTCAAGCTCCAATAGCATGTAGAAGAGAATCCCTTATAAGGAGGTCCAACTCCTCTTCCACTTCCGGGGTGGGACTAAACTTCCCACCTCCACCTAGTGCTAATAAACCCACATGGGCCCTTAGAGATTTTCAAAAATTGCTATATGGGCCTAAAGCCCATCCCAAATTTCAGCATCCTCTCCTTTCGGTTCCGATACCATCCACCACCATGAGCAGCTCCGGCAACGACGCTGGCTCGGAGTTCGACTATGAGGAGGAGATGGCTCTCCGCATTGCGCTAGAGCGGTCCAAGGCGGAGACCGGCGACAGCTCCGGATTTGGAGCGTCGCCGCACCTCCCGTGCCGGCGCAGCACGGATGCCAGAGCTGGACCCTCCCAGGCCCCGCGCAGCGATGCCCGGTCAGCATAGTCCGCGCCGGCCCCGCGTAATCTCCTTCACCCGCCGGCCACTCTTGCACGAAGCCAACGGTGGGTGCTTGTGCCCGCGCCTCTGGCCCGCACGCGCACTCTGATGTCTACTACACAACTTGTTCTTGTAGACCCGTGTTGGGCCTCCAAGCGCATAGTTTTATAGGACAGTAGCAAATTCCCTCAAGTGGATGACCTAAGATTTATCAATCCGTGGGAGGCGTACGATGAAGATGGTCTCTCTCAAATAACCCTGCAACCAAATAATAAAAAGTCTCTTGTGTCCCCAACGCACCAAATACAATGGTAATTTGTATAGGTGCACTAGTTCGGCGAAGAGATGGTGATAGAAGTGTAGTAATGATAGTAGATATTGATTTTTGTAATAGGAACAATAAAAAACAGCAAGGTAGCAAGTAACAAAAGTGAGCACAAACGGTATTGCAATGCTTGAAAATGAGGCCTAGGGTCCATACTTTCGCTAGTACAATCTTTCAAGAATGCTAATATAATTGGATCATATAACCACCCCCCAACGTGTGATAAAGAATCACTCCAAAGTTCTTATCTAGCGGAGAACATAAGAAGAAATTGTTTGTAGGGTACGAAACCATCTCAAAGCTATTCTTTCCGATCAATCTATCCTAAAGTTCCTACTAAAATAACACCAAGCTATTCTTTCCGATCGATCTAACCAAGAGTTCGTACTAAAATAACACCGTATGATACACATCAACCAACTCTAATGTCACCTAGATACTCCAATGTCACCGCGAGTATCCGTGACTTGATTATACGATATGCATCAAACAATTTCATATTCATAATACTCAATCCAACACAAAGAACCTCAAAGAGTGCCCCAAGATTTCTACCGGAGAAACAAAGACGAGAACGTGCATCAACCCCCATGCATAGATTACCCCAATGTCACCTCGGGAATCCGCGAGTTGAGTGCCAAAACACATATCAAGTGAATCTATATAATACCCCATTGTCACCACGGGTATTCATATGCAAGACATATATCAAGTGCTCTCAAATCCATAAAAGTATTCAATCCGATAAGAATGAAATCTCAAAGGGAAAACTCAATTCATCACAACAAGATAGAGAGGGGAAAACACCATATGATCCAACTATATTAACAAAGCCCGCGATACATCAAGATTGTGACATCTCAAGAACACGAGAGAGAGAGAGAGAGATTAAACACATAGCTACTAGTACAAACCCTCAGCCCCGAGGGTGGACTACTCCCTCCTCATCATGGTGGTCGCAGGGATGATGAAGATGGCACCGGTGATGATGTCCCCCTCCGGCGGAGTGCCGGAACGGGGTCTAGATTGGTTTTTCGTGGCTATAGAGGCTTGCGGCAGCGGAAATTCTGATCTATCGACTCCCCTAGGATTTTTGGAATATTTGGGAATTTATAGGGCGAAGAGGCGGTGCGGGAGGCCACCGAGGTGGGCACAACCCACCATGGCGCGCCCTGCTGGGTTGTGCCCCCCTCGGGGCGCCCCTCTGTTACTTCTTTGGCCCAAGTTGTATCTTTTGGTCCATAAAAATTCTCCCAAAAGTTCCGCTGCGTTTGGACTCCGTTTGGTATTGATTTTCTGTGATGTAAAAATAAGCAAAAAACAGCAACTGGCATTGGGCACTATGTCAATAGGTTAGTCCCAAAAAATGATATAAAGTTGCTATTAAATAATTGTAAAACATTCAAGAATGATAATATAACAACATGAATACTTCATAAATTATAGATACGTTGGAGACGTATCAGCATCCCCAAGCTTAATTCCTACTCGTTCTCGAGTAGGTAAATGATAAAAGAAATAATTTGTGAAGTGTGAATGCTAGCAAAGTGCATAAGTTTGATCGATGATAATTTCAATCACTTTTCCTAACATCATAACAACAATTCTTTCTCAGAAAACTTCTCATGTTAAAGTAGCAACCAAATCACATGTTAAGGTTCAAACAATTCACATGGGGGCACAGTGGATCTTGGCAAGGGCTAGCGGGAGGGCTTCATTGTTAGTTCTTCCTTTGAGTTTTGTTAGGGTTTGTGTCCTGCTCAGGAAGACGAGACGGCGTTGGCTCCCTGAAGATGGAATAAAGGTCTCCCCGCCTAGCCCTCGTTCCGATGGTGCATCTAGCATCGTTGGTGGGCGTGTGGAGGTGTGTCTCCGGCGGATCTATCCTCGGTGGATTTGCTCGGATCTGGTTGTTGTTCGTCCATGTTCGTGTGTCTTCGGTGGATCCTTTCGATCTACGTTATTCTTCATCGGTGACGGTTGCTGTTCTGGTGCGCTGGTCCTATGGGGCCTTAGCACGACGACTTCCCGACTGTCTACTACAACAAGTTGTGCCCGACTCCGGCAAGGGAGGGGCGATGACGGCGGCGCGCCTTCGGCTCGCTTAAGTGCTTGTAGTCATCGCTAGGTGGTCTACGGATCTGGATGTACTTTTTATTATTTCTAGTGTTCGTTGTACTGCCATAATTGAAGATGAATAGATCGGAAGTTTTCTCGCAAAAAAAGGTTCAAACAATGAATTCTCTTGAAACTCAACAACCTATATTCTTAGTCACCAAACAATTCCAATTCAACTTATTCAACAGAGTCTAAATAAGAGCTCCACATACTCAATCATCATATAATCTTCTATGTTGCTAGTACTCAAAGCATATTCTTAGAACAAATGATATCCATCGAACACAGAGAAATATAGGGGCTTATTGTTTCGCCTCCCAACTCATTTATTATAGAGATAATTGTCAACAGTAATAATTCATGATCAAATATATTTGACTGGTCATATGTGCCTAGATCTTTCCCCACCACATGATGCTTGCCAACTAGAGAATAATTGAGGTTAAAATGAGAATTCATACTATTGACTCTTTGCATAAAAGTAAATACTGAAAAGTAAAAGATAGGCCCTTCACAGAGGGAAGCGGAGGTTGTCATGCACTTTTTATTTGGATGCCCAAACTCTTAATACAAAGGAACATCACGTTATATTGCCCCCTTATGATAGCAACCTTTATTATGCAGTCTGTCGCTTTTTATTACTTTGCCATCACAAGTTCGTACAACGCTCAATTTTCCCTTACAATAAAAGATCAAACATATTTAGGAGCAATTTTTATTGCTTTATTCACTGATGAAAACTTACTTGAAGGATCTTATTCAATCCATAGGTAGGTATGGTGGACACTCATGCCAAAAAACTGGGTTTAAGGGTTTTTGGATGCACAAGTAGTATCTCTACTTAGTATGAATTTTTGGCTAGCCAAAGATCCTAGAGAAACACCACATGTTGGAGGATCCATGACAATATAACTTCTATGCAAATATACACAACCATAACTCATTACGTTGTCTTCCTTGTCCAACTTCAACTAATTTGCTCAAGTTTGAAAATAATTAATGGGTATTCACAATCATAGAAGATGTACACGATAATATATTTTATGTGAAAGTTCTCTTCCTTATACTAATCATTCATGAATTGCTTGTATGACCAATATTGTGATTGTCAAGCTTCAAAAGATTTCACTTTCTAAACCCAATGTGAAGCTACTACTAGGCATAATATGAACATATAATTTCAACTTCATGATATTCAATTCATTCAACAATTTACTCATAGGATATTGAAACGTCTCTGTCGTATCTATAATTTTTTATTGTTCCATGCCAATATTATACAACTTTCACATATTTTTGGCAACATTTTATATGATTTATTGGACTAACCTATTGATCCAGTGCCCAGTGCCAGTTCCTATTTTTTGCATGTTTTTGTTTCGCAGAATATCCATATCAAATGAAATCCAAATGCAATAAAATTTTATGGAGAATTATTTTGGAATATTTGTGAATTTTGGGAGGTGGAATCAACACAAACGGAGGCCCACAGTGACCACAAGACACCAGGGCGCGCCCCAGGCCCCTGGTGCGTGGTGGTGGGTTGTGCCCTCCTCGAACGTTGGTTGGAGCTCTACTTTGGGCGCAAGGAAGCTTATATCTGGAAAAAACCGTGTTAAAATCCCAGCGCAATCAGAGTTAAGGATCTCCGGGAATATAAGAAACAGTTTTCGGCCAGATCTGGGGAACGTGAAACAGAAGAGAACAGAGAGGGAGATCCAATCTCGGAGGGTCTCCCGCCCCTCCGCCGCCATGGAGGCCATGGACCAGAGGGGGAACTCTCCTCCCATCTAGGGGAAGGCCAAGGAAGAAGAAGAAGGAGGGGGGGCTCTCTCCCCCTCTCTCCCGGTGGCGCCGGAGTGCCGCCGGAGCAAGGATCGTGACAGCGATCTACATCAACAATCTTGGTACCGTCAACACCCACTTTCTCCCCCTCTATGCAGCGGTGTGACACCCCTTCTCCCCGCTGTAATCTCTACTTAAACATGGTGCTCAACTCCATATATTATTTCCCAGTTATCTATGGTTATCCTATGATGTTTGAGTAGATCCGTTTTGTCCTATGGGTTAATCGTGATCTTGGTTGGTATGAGTGTATATTTTATTTATGGTGCTGTCCTACGGTGCCCTCCATCTCGCGCAAACGGAGGGATCCTCGCTGTAGGGTGTTGCGATATGTTCATGATTCACTTATTGTTTGTTGCGGGAGTGACATAAACCTAAACAGGGATAAGTGGATTATGGTGTATGGGAGTAAAGAGGACTTGATACTTAATGCTATTGTTGGCTTTCATGACCTTAATGATCTTTAGTAGTTGCGGATGCTTGCTAGAGTTCCAATCATAAGTGCATATGATCCGAGCAGAGAAAGTATGTTAGCTCATGCCTCTCCCTCATATAAAATTGCATGAATGATTACCGGTCTAGTTATCGATTGCCTAGGGACAAATGACTTTCTTGTTGATAAAAGCTATCCACTTTTATTACCTTGCAATTTATTTGTAGTTTTATTCTCTCAAATTACTCGTAGTTTTGTTCTTGCAAAATAGTTTCATACTTGTTTTAGTCAAAGCAAACGTCAAGTGTGCGTAGAGTTGTATCGGTGGTCGATAGAACTTGAGGGAATATTTGTTCTACCTTTAGCTCCTCGTTGGGTTCGACACTCTTATTTATCAAAGAAGGCTTCAAACGATCCGCTATACTTGTGGTTTATCAGATATAAGTGAAGCACAAGAGTAGATGACAAACTAGTCCAAAAAGATATAAGTGAAGATCAAGCGAGTAGTTAAGTAAATGGGTAGCCATTTGAGGACTCTCTCTTATTTAAAAACTTTCAGATCTAAGTATTTTATTAAAACAGCGAGCTAAAAAAATGACATTCGAAGAATAACACAAATCATGTGGAGAAGCAAAAACTTAGGCTCAACCGATACTAACCGATAATTGTTGATGAAGAAAGGTGGGATGCCTATTGGGGCATCCCCAAGCTTAGATGCTTGAGACTTCTTAAAATATTATCTTGGGATGCCTTGGGCATCCCTAAGCTTGAGATTTTGTGTCTCCTTAATTCCTTTTATACCACGGTTTCCCTAAATCTTAAAAACTTCATCCACACAAAACTCAACAAGAACTCGTCAGATAAGTTAGTATAAATCAATGCAAAAACCTTATCATTCTCTACTGTAGCAAATCACTAAAATTATTATTTAACATTTCATACTAACTACCTCTGCATATTTAATACTCCTATCCTCAAATAGAATCATTAAACAAGCAAACATATGCAAACAATGCAAAAATAACAGCAATATGTCAAAACAGTACAATCTGTAAAGAATGCAAGAATATTCATACTTCTGTAACTCCAAAAATTCTGAAACATTAGGACAACGTAGACAATTAGTATATCAATCATATGTAAAAAAATGCAGAATTTTATCACATTCCGATGAATTTGAACAATTCTGTTACTGGAAGCAAAAGTTTTTGTTTTTGCACAGAATCAAGTCAACTATCATCCACACTATCCCAGAGGCTTGACTAGGCACTTTATTGAAACAAAAGCTATAAAACATGATTACTACAGTAGCATAATCATGTGAACACAAAAAATAGTAGGTAGAAATATTGGGTTGTCTCCCAACAAACGCTTTTCTTTAATGCCTTTTTAGCTAGGCATGATGATTTCAATGATGCTCACATAGAAGTAAAGAATTGAAACACAAAGAGAGCATCACGAAGCACATGATTATCACATTTAAGTCTAACCCACTTCTTATGCATAGGGATTTTGTGAGCAAACAACTTATGGGAACAAGAATCAACTAGCATAGGAAGGAAAAACAAGCATAGCTTCAAAATTTTCAACACATAGAGAGGAAACTTGATATTATTAAGATATGTAGAAGCACATGTTCCTCTCTCATAATAATTTTCAGTAGCATCATGAATGAATTCAACAATATAACTATCACATAAAGTATTCTTTTCATGACACACAAGCATAGAAATTTTATTACTCTGCACATAAGCAAATTTATTCTCATGAATAGTACTGGGACCAAATTCAACAAAATAACTATCATGTGATTGAAAACTAAAATCATGATGACAAGTTTCATGGTTATCCTTATTCTTTATAGCATACATGTCATCACCATAATCATCATAGATAGGAGGCATGCTTTCATCATAATAAATTTTCTCATCAAAACTTGGGGGAGTAAAAATATCATCTTCATCAAATATAGCATCCCCAAGCTTATGGCTTTGCATATCATTAGCATCATGGATATTCAAAGAATTCATATATAGTAACAACATTGCAATCATGCTCATCATTCAAAGATTTTATGCCAAACATTTTATTGAATTCTTCTTCTATCAATTGAGCACAATTTTCCTTTCCATCATTTTCACGAAAGACATGATAAAGACAAACAATATGAGGCCACCTCAACTACATTTTTAGTTTTCTTTTATAAACCAAACTACTGATAAAACAAGAAACTAAATGATTCAATTGCAAGATCTAAAGATATACCTTCAAGCACTCACCTCCCCGGCAATGGCGCTAGAAAAGAGCTTGATGTATACTACACAACTTGTTCTTGTAGACTCGTGTTGGGCCTCCAAGCGCAGAGTTTTGTAGGACAATAGAAATATTCCCTCAAGTGGATGACCTAAAGTTTATCAATCCGTGGGAGGCATAGGATGAAGACAGTCTCTCTCAAACAACCCTGCAACCAAATAATAAAAAGTCTCTTGTGTCCCCAACATACCAAATACAATGGTAATTTGTATAGGTGCACTAGTTCGGCGAAGAGATGGTGATAAAAGTGTAGTAATGATAGTATATATTGATTTTTGTAATAGGAACAATAAAAAACAACAAGGTAGCAAGTAACAAAATTGAGCACAAACGGTATTGCAATTCTTGAAAATGAGGCCTAGGGTCCATACTTTCGCTAGTACAATCTCTCAACAATGCTAATATAATTGGATCATATAACCATCCCTCAACGTGTGATGAAGAATCACTCCAAAGTTCTTATCTAGCGGAGAACATAAGAAGAAATTATTTTTAGGGTACAAAACCACCTCAAAGCTATTCTTTCCGATCAATCTATCCCAGAGTTCGTACTAAAATTACACCAAGCTATTCTTCCTGATCGATCTAACCAAGAGTTCTATACTAAAATAACACCATATGATACACATCAACCAACTCTAATGTCACCGCGAGTATCCGTGAGTTGATTATACGATATGCATCAAACAATTTCAGATTCATAATACTCAATCCAACACAAAGAACCTCAAAGAGTGCCCCAAGATTTCTACCAGAGAAACAAAGACGAGAACGTGCATCAACCCCTATGCATAGATTACCCCATGTCACCTCGGGAATCCGCGAGTTGAGTTCCAAAACACATATCAAGTGAATCTATATAATACCCCATTGTCACCACGGGTATTCATATGCAAGACATATATCAAGTGCTCTCAAATCCATAAAAGTATTCCATCTGATAAGAATGAAATCTCAAAGGGAAAACTCAATTCATCACAACAAGATAGAGAGGGGAAAACACCATATGATCCAACTATATTAACAAAGCCCGCGATACATCAAGATCGTGACCTCTCAAGAACACGAGAGAGAGATTAAACACATAGCTACTGGTATAAACCCTCACCCCCGAGGGTGGACTACTCCCTCCTCATTATGGTGGCCGCTGGGATGATGAAGATGGCCACCGGTGATGATTTCCCCCTCCAGTGGAGTGCCGAAATGGGGTCTAGATTGGTTTTTGGGGCTACAGAGGCTTGCGGTGGCGGAACTTATGATCTATCGACTCGGCTAGGGTTTTTGGAATATTTGGGAATTTATAGGGCGAAGAGGCGGTGCAGGAGGCCACCGAGGTGGGCACAATGCACCAGGGCACGCCTGGGGGCCAAGGCACGCCCTGCTGGGTTGTGCCCCCCTCGGGGCACCCCTCTGTTACTTCTTTGGCCCAAGTTGTGTCTTCTGGTCCATAAAAATTCTCCAAAAAGTTTCGCTGCATTTGGACTCCGTTTGGTATTGATTTTCTGCGATGTAAAAAACAAGCAAAAAACAACAACTGGCACTTGGCACTATGTCAATAGGTTAGTCCCAAAAGATGATATAAAGTTGCTATAAAATGATTGTAAAACATCCAGGAATGATAATATAACAGCATTAATACTTCATAAATTATAGATACGTTGGAGACGCATCACACTCCGGAGTCAGAGGCGCGCACCGCGCATCGCGAGAGGCAGCGTGCATGGGAGAGGGAGGCGGCGGAGCAGTCCGCGTGCCGCTGCCGCGGGACGGAGCCGGACGCCGACGAGGACACGCGTCTCCTTGCCTGGGTGTACCGCCGCTCCATCACGACGGTGGAGACGGACGCTCGTCACCTCTGACAGATGAACGCGAAGGCGCTCCGGCTAGCCATTGAGTAGTCGGAGCGAGAGGCGAAGGAGGCGGCGGCGGAGAAGGCTCGGGAGGCAAGGCTGAAGCGGGAGCAGGACATGGCGGTCCGTCAGATGAAGGGGCTCATCGTCCTCTCTGACTGGACTCCGACGACGGCGACAGCTGCACCTCGTCGTCCGACGGCCAAGACCCTCTACCACCCACGGACGCCTAAAACTGTGCTAGCGACCGGAAGGGCAAGGCCTGAAGTAAATATGCCCTAGAGGTAATAATAAAGTTGTTATTTTATACTTAGATGACCCAACTTTATACTAAAGTTAGTACAAAGTTGAGTCATCTATTTTGGAACGGAGGGAGTATTTCCTTATTCATGATAAAGGTTTATTCTTCATGCTAGAATTGTATTGATCGGAAACCTTAATACATGTGTGAGTACATAAACAAACACCGTGTCCCTAGTGAGCCTCTACTAGACTAGCTCGTTGATCAAAGATGGTTAACGTTTCCTAACCATTGACATGAGTTGTCATTTGATAACGGGATCACATCATTAGGAGAATGATGTGATGGACAAGACCCATCTGTTAGCTCAGCATAATGATCGTTCAGTTTTATTGCTATTGCTTTCTTCATGTCAAATACATATTCCTTCGACTATGAGATTATGCAACTCAAGGATACGGGAGGAATGCCTTGTGTGCTATCAAACGTCACAACATAATTGGGTGATTATAAAGATGCTCAACACGTATCTCCGAAGGTGTTTGTTGAGTTGGCATAGACCGAGATTAGAATTTGTCACTCTGAGTATCAGAGAGGTATCTCTGGGCCCTCTTGGTAATACACATCATAAGCTTGCAAGCAAACGACTAAGGAGTTAGTCACGAGGTGATGTATTACGAAACGAGTAAAGAGACTTGCCGGTAACGAGATTGAACTAGGTATGAAGATACCGACGATCGAATCTCGGGAAAGTAACATACCGATGGACAAAGGGAATTACGTATGTTGTCACAACGGTTCGACCGTAAAGATCTTCGTAGAATATTTAGGAGCCAATATGGGCATCCAGGTTCTGCTATTGGTTATTGACCAGAGAGGTGTCTCAGTCATATCTACATAGTTCTCGAACCCGTAGGGTCCTTGAGGGAGTCCTGGATTAAGGGGTCCTCGAGCGTCCGGGCTATGTAACGTGGGCCAGACTGATGGGCCATGAAGATACAAGATAGAAGACTTCCTCCCATGTCCAGATGGGACTCTCCTTTGCGTGGATGGCAAGCTTGGCGTTCGGATATGAAGATTCCTTCCTCTGTAAACCGACTTTGTACAACCCTAGGCCCCTCCGGTGTCTATATAAACCGGAGGGTTTAGTTCGTAGAGTTAATCATAATCATACAGGCTAGACTTCTAGGGTTTAGCCATCACGATCTCGTGGTAGATCAACTCTTGTAATCCTCATATTCATCAAGATCAATCAAGCAGGAAGTAGGGTATTACCTCCATCAAGAGGGCCCGAACCTGGGTAAACATCGTGTCCCCCATCTCCTGTTACCATAAACCTTAGATGCACAGTTCGGGACCCCCTACCCGAGATCCGCCGGTTTTGACACCGATATTGGTGCTTTCATTGAGAGTTCCGCTGTGTTGTCGCAAGAAGGTTCGATGGCTCCATCCATCATCTACAAAAATACGGCCCTATGGGAGGTCTTTCTCCCCGGCCAGATCTTTGTATTCGGCGGCTTCACACTGCCGGCCAACTCGCTTGGCCATCTAGAGCAGATCGACAGCTACGCCCCAGGTCACCAGATTAGTTTTGGAAATCTGGACTATGTCGCTGATATCCGAGGAGACTTGATCTTCCAAGGGTTCACGATCCCAACCTCCGCTCTACCCTTAGAGGGATTCCTGAGCCCGCTGGACTATCTGCGGCCACTGAGCCCAGTACGGGAGAACCGGAGGAAGTAGTGTTGCTGGCAACCATCAGGAAGTCAAACTCTTCTCCGGACACTGGCTCCGAACCCTCGGAGTCAGCATCATGTGAGCTCGGCCAAGGAGTCTCCTCCCCGCCATACTCCACGGACTCTTTTCTCCCTGGCCAAACCTCGCCTTTAAGTGAGGCCCTGGACTTGATGCGATCCCTCGTCATTACAGAGGAGCAACGTCCGAACTACGCCCAGCCCGGACTAGGGGCTGAGAGCAAGGAATTTCACGTCCCACCCACCACCCACTTCATAGCCACTGTCGAGGACTTAACTTACATGCTCGATTACGGCTCCGAAGACATCGACGGTATGGACGACGATGCCGGAGAAGAGCAGGCCCAAAACCCGCTGTTTACCGGACGCTGGACGACCACCTCTTCATATGACGTGTACATGGTGGATACACCCAAAGAGGGTAACGGCGATAACGAGAAGAATGCAGTCGAGGATAAAACTCTTGAGATACAACCAAAGCACCGACGTCAGTGGCGCCGCTCTAAATCATGCCGTGGAAAAGACAGCAATACCGGCACGAGAGACAACAATACTCCGGACGACGCCGAAGACCAAGAAAACCCCGTCGAGCCAACCTTCGAACAGGACGATCAGGAAGATGGGCAAGTTAGCCCTGATGGACAGGCCGTAAACGAAGACTCGGAGGACAGTAATTATCTTCCACTCTCCGAGGACGAGGCGAGCCTCGGTGACGAAGACTTTATCGTGCCTGAGGAACCTCTCGAGCAGGAGCGCTTTAAGCGCCGGCTAATAGCCACTGCAAGGAGCCTGAAAAAGAAGCAGCAGCTTCAAGCTGATCAAGACCTACTCAACGATAGGTGGACTAATGTCCTGGCAGCCGAGGAATACGGTCTCGAGCGCCCAACCAAAAGTTACCCGAAGCGTAAACTGCTACCTCAATTCGATGACGAGGCACTGGAGCCCGTACCATCAGCACGCAACGCGGCTGACCGACCACCACGTGGCCGGGACAAAACGACAACTCAAGCCGAACAGCAGCCCATACCACCTCGCCGTAAAGGTAGAGACACAACAGCTCGGGGATATACATATGACCTATGGTAGGACCTGGAAAATAGAGCAGGTCAGACCAGATCGATCTACGGATCGCGGGGGCGTGCCCCAACGCGCGACGATGGCTATCTAGCTGGACGTGACAAGCATAACCACGTCCGGTCCGAAAACCACAGACGGACTCCATCCGAGCTACGTCACGACTTGGCCCGATATAGAGGCGCCACACACCCCCTCTGCTTCACTGATGAAGTAATGGAGCATGAATTCCCAAAAGGGTTTAAACCCGTGAATATCGAATCATATGATGGAACAACAGATCCCACGGTATGGATTGAGGACTTTCTTCTCCATATTCATATGGCCTGCGGCGATGATCTTCATGCCATCAAATACCTCCCGCTAAAACTCAAGGGACCAACTCGACACTGGTTAAACAGCCTGCCAGAAAACTCCATTGGCAGTTGGGAGGACTTGGAAGACGCCTTCCATGACAACTTCCAAGGTACATACGTCCGACCTCTGGATGCCGATGACTTAAGTCACATAGTTCAACAGCCCGGAGAGTCAGCCAGGAAACTCTGGACTAGGTTCCTAATTAAAAAGAACCAAATTGTCGACTGTCCGGATGCTGAAGCACTCGCGGCCTTTAAACATAGTGTCCGCGATAAGTGGCTCGCTCGCCACCTCGGCCAAGAAAAGCCCAAGTCCATGGCAGCTCTCACCGCACTAATGACACGCTTTTGCGCGGGAGAAGATAGCTGGCTCGCTCGTAGAAGCAATAGCGTGAGCGATCCTGGCACCTCCGAAGTCAGGGACGGCAATGGCAAGCCACGACGTAATAAAGACAAGCGTTGCAACAATAATGTAGGAACCCAAGACACGTCGGTTAACGCCGGATTTAGTGGCTCCAAAACCGGTCAACGGAAGAAGCCATTCAAGGCAAACAGAGAGGGTCCATCTAGTCTAGACAAGATACTGGATCGACCCTGTCAGATCCATGGCAGCCCCGACAAACCGGCCAACCACACCAACAGAAAATGTTGGGTTTTCAAACAAGCTGGCAAGCTCAATGCCAAACACAAAGGGAAGGGGCCGCCCAATGACAATGAAGAAGAGGAGGCTCTCCTACCGAGCACCTGGGGACAGAAGCAATTTCCCCCCGAAGTAAAAACAATAAACATGATATACGTGACGCATACCTCTGAAAGGGAGCGCAAGCACGAACTACAAGACGACCACGCCATGAAGCCGGACGCCCCAAAATTCAACCCATGGGTGGCCTGCTCTATCACTTTTGATCACAAGGACCACCCAATCAGTATCCGTCACGGAGGTTCGACAGCTCTGGTCCTCGATCCAATTATCGGCGGATTCCATGTCACGCGAGTCCTCTTGGACGGCGGCAGTAGCCTCAATTTGCTCTATCAAGACACTGTCCGCAAAATGGGCATTGACCCTTCAAGGATCAAGCCCACCACAACTACCTTCAAGGGAGTAACACCCGGCGTAGAAGCCCCCGACACATGCTCAATCTCACTGGAAGTCGTCTTCGGTTCACCGGAAAACTTCCGACGACAAGACTTGATCTTCGATATTGTCCCATTCCACATTGGCTACCACGCACTGCTCGGGCGGACCGCTTTTGCTTGTTTCAATGCGGTCCCAAACTACGTCTATCTAAAGCTTAAGATGCCCGGTCCACGTGACACCATAACGGTCAACGGAAACAAGGAACGTTCCCTCCGCACTGAGGGTCACGCTGTGGCAATCACAACCGAAGCACAAAGCGGCCTCCTCAAGCCACGTATCTCATCGGTCATTAAACCACCGGCCTCTACTACACAGGACCGATCAATTTTAGAGCTGGATTAGCAGCTCCGCCTCCGTCGTTCGCCTCTTATACCCGCAGAGTTTGCACCTCGCATACATAATTATGCACTCAAAATACCTTGGTCATCGACGGAGGCATAATACGGACAGGCCTACAAAGCGGTTCGTCTGGACTTTAGCCTTTTCTCTTTTCTAAACTTTTTCTCTTTTTCTTTTTGCCACAGGTGAATGAATACCTGTCCATCCTATGGACCTGAAAAGACTCTTTATGAGCCCGGCTTTCCTCGAAATAACCGGGGATTGCTCCCTCTAAGGAAGCCTTTTCGCGGAAGCACAGGCAGCGCAGACGTGCGACAGGAGGTCCAAAAGATTTTTTGTAGACCAAAAACTCTATTTGAAACCTGTTAAAGCCTTTTTTTCCTCAGCCCTCGACCCCTGGCATGTAAAATGGCCTGGGTGGTGGTGTCATAATCTGTAAGATTACGTTCGATGTATCAATCAGATTTTAGTGAACATAATCCGTCTTCAGTATTTGCTTTTCCGCATACAAACGTACCTTGCTTCTTCGATTGTTTCATGCAGACACCTCGACACAAATCGCTAGGGGCTTGATACGGCAACATATGGGTTGCCGAAAAAAGTCCGAACATCTCTATAGCATACTTCGGCGTCACGAGTTTGGCATTATATGCATCAGCTCTGAATCATGTCTTTGGTCAATAGTTGGGTTGCCCGGCTCCTGTGCTTGCTACCCTACATTCCGTCTTATCGGCTAGGGTAGTAAAGGGAGAACTACTGTGATTGTGTTTCCGGTTCACCTGGTCAAACACCTCAGTAGAGAAAGCCGAAAACTGACTGTCATGATGCGGCGAGAGCTGGTCAACCACTCGGTGACTTATTAGATCTTTTGCGATTTCTTCCATATTACACGAAGGACCATTTTTTCTGGTCACCTATGTAACGCAACCGTATTCGGATAACTGCGTACATACCAGGGGCTACATCGTAGACCCACCGTAAAACTCCTATGGCTAAGTGAAGGTGTTAAAGCCCTATAGTCTGATTGACTAGTTCGCCGCACTGACACCTCCGCTCCGGACTAAGACGTTGGGTTAAGAGTGATGAGGTGCTATTCCGAACACCCCCGTATTATATGCGAGGGGGCCGAAGCCGACGACTGGCAAACTTTCAGGTTATAAGAAACGGCCGCACAGGAGGAAATAATGGCAAAGGTATATAACACAGCTTTAACGTATCATAATATTGTTTTCACAATTTCGGTACATTTATTCAAATATAATATCCTTCGAGCACTGATCCTCTATCAAGCGGGCGCCCTCTAGGACGTACTCCAAATAATGCTCGATGGTCCTTGCCTCCAGGCGGACCCTTGGTTGCAACATCGATGGCCTTCATCTTTGCCCAGTACATCTTGACGCGGGCGAAGGCCATCCGGGCACCTTCTATGCACACCGACCGCTTGACGGCATCAATACGCGGCACTGCATCGACAAGCCGCTGCACCAAACCAAAATAGCTGCTCGGAACGGGTTTGGCTGGCCATAGCCGAACCACAACGTCCTTCATGGCAGCTCCGGACATCTTGTGTAGCTCGGCCCACTGGGCCATCTGTTCGTTCAGCAGCGTCGGACGCTTTGCCACATTGAATTGCGACCAGAAAAGCCTCTCCGTAGCACGTCCTTGCTGTGCTTGGAAGAACTGCGCCGCGTCGGAAACACTCTTCGGCAGATCCAAGAACGTGTCTGGAGAACTCCACATTTGGTTAAGCAGAGCATACTTTGGGCCGTCGAACGTAGTCTGTAAAAGAAAGGGCTTACCAGCCGCTATCTGCCCATCCTATCGGATCTCCTCCCGAGCCGCTCTAAATTCGGATCGTGCTTCTTTCGCCTCTAGTAAGGCCTTGTCGAGTTTGGCTGCCTTGGCTTTGTTATCCTCCTCGAGAGATTTGCACCTGCTAGTGGCATCCTTCAGCTCCCGCTCCATGGTAGACATTCTCTCCTGGCACTGGCGCTAAGCGGCCTGTTCGGCCTTTAAATCCGCAGCCGCCTTCTTGGCAGCCGCGTCGCTCACTCTGGCCTGCTCCTTAGCCCGGGCAAGTTCAGCCCGAAGGGTCTCAACCGCGGCAGCACCATCTACAGTTATGCATGTCACAGTACATGATTTTCAGCCTCGTGCTCATACTAGTATACATGCATAAACAAGCTGCCCCAACACATACCTTGTGCCTCGTCGAGCCGCCCGTTAATAAGAGTGATGTCTTCATCCGCTAACTCAAGTTTCTGCTTTAGATCTGCAACTTCCGTAGCTTGGGCGGTCGCCATGGACGTAACAGCCTGTGTTCGAATTACTTAGGTTACTTCCTGAGCATATCTTTTTGATCCTCTGATCGCCTCCCTGTGGAAGCCGTCCAGAGCCTCAGGGGCTACTATCTGTACACGGGCGCATTGTGCACGTAAAAATAGTCAAGCTATTACATCGCATACCTCGAAGCCTCTCAACAGGCCCATGAAGGCTTCACTCAATCCGCTTCTCGCGGACAGAACCCTTTCAACTACCGTACCCATTAAGGTACGATGTTCCTCTGAAATGGGTACACTTTGTAATGTGTTCATCAGAGTATCCGGCACCTCCGGATTCCTGGAGGCTGCTATGGGAGTATGCATTCCCTTCAAAGGGGGTACATTGGCTCGACCCTAGAGTTGTCTTCGGCTGTAAGCCGGATAGTTCGGGGCCTTCATTGCTGGCCCCTGTAGGGGCTGCGCCCCCTGGACCCTTGATGATCGAAGTACCACCCTCGGGCGTTGTTTTCATCGTCTCCCATGCCGCTTGATGGTCAGGGGAGATTCTCTGAGATGACACCTTGAAGTCATCCGCCCTAAGAGGCGAGGAAGCATGAGAAGGCGTCTCGCTTTCCATCATCCCCGGAGTTAAGTCCCCTGATGAGGAGGACTGTCGGGGTGGACTGTGGGCCGAACTGCAAGCATATAGTTTAAATGTTACCCCTGCAACCCAAAAAGAACGGGATATGTCTAGAGCATCCTTGTTCACTTACGATTCGGCAAGGGGCTTGTCCCTAGAGAGGTGCCTAGCGATGACATCGGCTTCGGAACCTGAACCATATGGAAGGGATACCTTCCCTCTCTTGGGTGCTTCCACCTCAAAGTCTTCGGATGCAGTCCTTTTCCTCCCATGAGGGGAAGGGATATCACCTTCTCCATCCCCTTTGTCTTTCAGAGAGGGAGCTTCAATCTCCCCGGACATAGTGTCCGACATACTTGCAGAGTGGAGGCCGCTTTCAGCCTCTTCGCTCTTCTTCTTGCCCTCTTGCGCTGGCACTTGATACGGCGCCGGGACCAGCATCCTCGTCAACACAGGATCGGCCAAGTCTTCGGGAAGTGGAGCTGAACACCTAATTCGTTCTGCCTTCTTTATCTAGCCCTGGTCAAAGATAGAACTTTCAATACATCGCTATGGGATAGTCAACCGAGTCGCGGTCAGAAATTGGGTGCTTACCGAGGTATCCGGATGGTTGCAGTCGAGACCGATGTCCTCTGATGTGTCCGGCCACTTCTTTCGAGTCTTGAAGAATAGTTTCCACATCCCTTCGTGCGTTGTGCCGAAGAATTGCTGAAGGGTCCGCGGTCCTTCCGGATTGAACTCCCACATACGGAGAGGCCGTCGCTGGCATGGGAGGATCCGGCGGACTAGCATCACTTGGATCACGTTGATAAGGCCAACATCCCTTTCGAGGATATTCCGGATACGACTTTGCAGCGTCTGTACTTCATCAGTTGATCCCTAGTCTAGCCCCTTATTTATCCATGATGCGAGCCGCAATGGAGGGCCAGATCGGAACACGGGTGCGGCTGCCCATTTGGTGCCACGGGGTTCGGTGATATAGAACCACTCCTGTTGCCATGAGTTGGAGGTTTCCATGAAGGTGGCTTTTGGCCAGATAGTGTTGGCAAGCTTGCTCACCATAGCACCGCCGCACTTCGCTTGTTCCCCGTTGACTAGCTTCGGCTTCACATTGAAAGTCTTGAGCCATAGGCCGAAGTGTGGGGGATGCGGAGAAAGGCTTCGCACACGACGACGAACGCCGAGATGTGGAGAAAAGAGTCCGGAGCTAGATCGTGAAAATCTTGCCCATAATAGAACATGAGGCCGCGAACTAAGGGGTGAAGAGCGAACCCTAGCCCGCGGAGGAAGTGGGAGATGAATACAACCCTCTCGCCGGATTTTGGTGTGGGGATGACCTGCCCTTTAGTAGGGAGCCTGTGGGGGATTTCCGCAGCCAGGTACCTCGCCTTCCGAAGCTTCGCGATATCCTCCTCGGTGATCGAGGAGGCTGCCCACCTACCTTGGGAGATGGATCCGGAGATAGCTAGAGGGCCTGGTAACAATGGAAGAAATCGAATCCTGGGCGTTGGAGCCTGGGGTTGGGAAGGTTGAGGAAGAGGTAGGCGTGGGGGGAGAAAGACGGGTCTGTACCCCTTTATAAAGGCGAAGAATATCGAACGCCTCCTCACGGGCCTTAAAGCTCGCCTATTCCCAAGGGATCGCCAACAACACGGTTGGATTACCCACGCCCATATTAATGAGCATCCCGTGATAAAGGGACACGATCTCTGCTTCGACAAGATGTGCCAATGGAAACCGAACGTGGAGCGGGAGGCTAAAAAACGGTTCGAAATAATGACCGGGCGGAGACGTGGCGTCTCACTACAGAAGATGTCAGTAGATGGGACTTGTTAAATATTATACTCTTTGCGGAGCTTGTTTTGCAGAGCCGGACACGTTCTCTGTGTTCGAGGACTACTTTGAAGTATTCGGAGGAGGAACCCGCCTTGCAATGCCGAAGACAATCTGCGCGCCGGACACATCGTCATTGAAGCCTGGTTCAGGGGCTACTGAGGGAGTCCTGGATTAAGGGGTCCTCGGGCGTCCGGGCTATGTGACGTGGGCCGGACTGATGGGCCATGAAGATACAAGACAGAAGACTTCCTCCCGTGTCCGGATGGGACTCTCCTTTGCGTGGATGGCAAGCTTGGCGTTCGGATATGAAGATTCCTTCCTCTGTAAACAGACTCTGTACAACCCTAGGCCCCTCTGGTGTCTATATAAACTGGAGGGTTTAGTCTGTAGAGGCAATCATAATCATACATGCTAAACTTCTAAGGTTTAGCCATCACGATCTCATGGTAGATCAACTCTTGTAATCCTCATATTCATCAAGATCAATCAAGCAGGAAGTAGGGTATTACCTCCATCGAGAGGGCCCGAACCTGGGTAAACATCGTGTCCCCCGTCTCCTGTTACCATCAACCTTAGACGCACAGTTCGGGACCCCCTACCCGAGATCCGCCGGTTTTGACACCGACAGTCCTCACGCTTAAAGTTCGATGACGATATAATATTATATGAGTTATGTGATTTGGTGAATGAATGTTTTTCGGAGTCCCGGATGAGATCATGGACATAACGAGGAGTCTTGAAATGGTCGAGAGGTAAAGATTGATATATAGGACGATGGTATTCGGACACCGGAAGTGTTCCGGGTACATATCTGGTCATCGGAAGGGGTTCCGGGCACCCCCGGTAAAAGATATGGGCCTTATTGGCCAAGAGGGGAAACGCAGCAGTTACAAGGGGCTGGTGCGCCCCCCATATGGGATGGCCTAAGGAGGGGAATGAAAGGGGAGAAGGGAAAGGAAGGTGTGGATTAGGATTCCCACTTCCTTCCCTCTCCCCCTCTCTTTCCTTCTCCCTCGGTTATATATGGCGGGGGGGGGGGGGCTTGGGAGGGACTCCAAGTAGGATTCCTCCTACTTGGGCGCCTCCAATGGCTGCTTCTCCCTCCCACCTATATATATATATATATATATATATGTGGGGGGCGCCCTAGCACAGACCAGACAATTGCCTACCCGTGTGCGGCGCCCCCCTCCACCATTTACACCCCCGGTCATATTTTTGTAGTGCTTAGGCGAAGCCCTGCGAGGATCACTTCACCATCACCGTCACGCCGTTGTGCTGACGAAACTCATCTACTACCTCGACGTCTTGCTGGATCAAGAAGGCGAGGGACGTCACCGAGCTAAACGTGTGCAGAACATGGAGGTACCGTGCGTTCGGTACTTGATCGGTTGAAGCGCGAAGAAGTTCGACTACATCAACCGTGTTGTGAAACGCTTCCGCTTACGGTCTACGGGGGTATGTAGACACAATCTACCCCACGTTGCTATGCATCTCCATGCATAGATCATTGCGTGTGCGTAGATTTTTTTTGTTTTCCATGCAACGTTTCCCTACAGTGGCATCATGAGCCAGGTCTATGCGTAGATGATATGCACGAGTAGAACACAGAGAGTTGTGGGCGGTGATAGTAATACTGCTTACCACCAACGTCTTATTTTGATTCGGCGGTATTGTGGGATGAAGCGACCCGGACCAACCTTACATGTCCACGCACATGAGACCGGTTCCACCGACTGACATGCAACTAGGTTTGCATAAAGGTGGCTGGCGGGTGTCTGTTTCTCCTACTTTAGTTGAATCAAATTTAATTGCGGCCGGTCCCTGAAGAAGGTTAAAACAGCAAACTTGACGAAACACCGTTGTGGTTTTATGTGTAGGCAAGAACGGTTCTTGCTAGAAGCCCGTAGCAGCCACGTAAAACTTGCAACAACAAAGTAGCAGACGCCTAACTTGTTTTTGCAGAGCATGTTGTGATGTGATATGGTCAAGACATGATGTGATAAACGTTATTTTATGAGATGATCATGTTTTGTAAGTTATCGGCAACCGGCAGGAGCCTTATGGTTGTCTCTTTATTGTATGAAGTGCAAGCGCCATGTAATTGCTTTACTTTATCACTATGCATTAGCGATAGTTGTAGAAGCAATAGTTGGCGTGATGACCTTGAGACAACGACGCTACGATGTAGATCAAGGTGTCGAGCCGGTGATGATGGAGATCATGACGATGCTTTGGAGATGGAGATCAAAAGCACAAGATGATGATGGCCATATCATGTCACATATTTTGATTGCATGTGATGTTTATCCTTTATGCATCTTATTTTGCTTAGAATGGCGGTAGCATTATAAGATGATCCCTTCACTTAATTTCAAGATAAAAGTGTTCTCCCTGAGTAAGCACCGTTGCTACAGTTCGTCGTTTCAAGGCACCACGTGATGATCGGGTGTGATAGACTCTACGTTCACATACAACGGGTGTAAGATAGCTTTACACATGCAGAATACTTGGGTTAAACTTGACGAGCCTAGCACGTACAAACATGGTCTCGGAACACTGGAGACCGAGAGGTCGAACGTGCGTCATATAGTAGATATGATCAACATAGAGATGTTCAGCATTGATGACTACCCCATCTCACGTGATGATCGGACATGGGTTAGTTGATTTGGATCACGTATCACTTAGATGACTTGAGGGATGTCTATTTAAGTGGGAGTTCTTTAGTAATTTGATTAATTGAACTTAATTTATCATGAACTTAGTATCGATAGTTTTGCATATCTATGTTGTTGATCAATAGCTCGCGATATAGCTCCTATATATTTTTGATATGCTCCTAGAGAAAACTAAATTGAAAGATGATAGTAGAAATGATGCGGACTGGGTCCGTGATCTGAGGATTATCCTCATTGTTGCACTGAAGAATTATGTCCTTGATGCACCGCTAGGTGACAAACCTGTTGCAGGAGAAGATGCACACGTTATGAACGTTTTGCAAGCTCGATATGATGACTACTTGATAGTTTAGTGCGCCATGCTTTACGGCTTAGAACCGGGACTTCAAAAACGTATTGAATGCCGCCGAGCATATACGATGTTCCAAGAGCTGAAAATTGGTATTTCAGATTCATGCCCGTGTCGAGAGGTATGAGACCTCTGACAAGTACTTTGCCTACAAGATGGAGGAAGAATGTCTCAGCCAGTGAGCATGTACTCAGAATGTCTGGGTACTACAATCGCTTGAATCAAGTGGGAGTTAATCTTCCAGATAAGATAGTGATTGACAGAGTTCTCTAGTCACTATCACCAAGCTACTAGAACTTTGTGATGAACTATAATATGCAAGGGATGACAAAAACTATTCCCAAGCTCTTTGCGATGCTGAAATCGGCGAAGGTAGAAATCAAGAAAGAGCATCAAGTGTTGATGGTTAGCAAGACCACTAGTTTCAAGAAAAAGGGCTAAGGAAATAAAGGGAACTTCAAGAAGAATGACAAGCAAGTTGCCACTCCCGTGAAGAAGCCAAAAGCTGGACCCAAGCCTGAAACTGAGTGCTTCTACTGCAAAGGAAATGGTCACCGGAAGTGGAACTGCCCCAAATACTTGGCGGATAAGAAGGATGGCAAAGTGAACAAAGGTATATTTGATATACATGTTATTAATGTGTATTTTACTAGTGTTCGTAGTAACCCCTAGGTATTTGATACCGGTTCAGTTGCTAACATTAGTAACTCGAAACAGGAGTTGCAGAGACTAGTTAAAAGCGAGGTGACGATGTGTGTTCGAAATGATTCCAAGGTTGATATGATCACCATCACACACTCCCTCTACCTCTGGGATTAGTGTTGAACCTAAATAAATGTTATTTGGTGTTTGCATTGAGCATGAATACGATTAGATCATGTTTATTGCAATACGGTTATTCATTTAAGTTAGAGAACAATTGTTATTCTATTTACATGAATAAAACCTTCTATGGCCATACACCCAATGTGAATGGTTTATTGAATCTCGATCGTAGTGATACAAATATTCATAATATTGATGCCAAAAGATGCAAAGTTAATAATGATAATGCAACATACTTGTGGCACTACCGTTTAGGTCATATTGGTGTAAAGCGCATGAAGAAACTCCATGCAGATGGGATTTTGGAATCACTTGATTATGAATCATTTGATACTTGCGAACCATGCCTCATGGGCAAGATGACTAAAACTCCATTCTCTGGAACAATGGAGCGAGCTAATGACTTATTGGAAATAATACATACGATGTATGCGGTCTGATGAGTGTTGAAGCACGCGACGGGTATTGTTATTTTCTGACCTTCACAGATGATTTGAGTAGGTATGTGTATATCTACTTAATGAAACACAGGTCTGAAACATTTGAAAAGTTCAAAGCATTTCAGAGTGAAGTGGAGAATCATCGTAACAAGAAAATAAAGTTTCTACGATCTGATCGTGGAGGGAAATATTTGAGTTACGAGTTGGGCGTTCATTTAAAACAATATGGAATAGTTTCACAACTCATGCCACCTAGAACACCACAGCGTAATGGTGTGTCCGAACGTCATAATCGTACTTTATTAGATATGGTGCGATCTATGATGTCTCTGACCGATTTACCACTATCATTTTGGGGTTATGCATTAGAGACATCCGCATTCACGTTAAATAGGGCACCGGCTAAATCCGTTGAGACGACACCGTATGAACTATGGTTTTGCAAGAAACCTAAGCTGTCATTTCTTAAAGTTGGGGGTTGCGACACTTATGTCAAAAGGCTTCAGCCTGATAAGCTCGAACCCTAATCGGAGAAGTGCGTCTTCATAGGATACCCTAAGGAAACAATTGGGTACACCTTCTACCATAGATACGAAGGCAAGATCTTTGTTGCCATGAATGGAACCTTTCTAGAGAAGGAGTTTCTCTCGAAAGAAGTGAGTGGGAGGAAAGTAGAACTTGATTAGGTAATAGTACCTTCTCTCGAATTGGAAAGTAGCACATCAGAGAAATCCGTTCCCGTGATGTCTATACCAACTAGAGAGGAAGCTAATGATGATGATCATGAAAACTTGAGATCAAGTTACTACTGGACCTCGTAGGTCGAACAGAGCATGTTCCGCACCAGACTAGTATAGTGGTCCTATCCTGGAAGTCATGTTACTAGACCATGGCGAACCTACGAACTATGAAGAAGCTATGATGGGCCCAGATTCCGATAAATGGCTTGGGGCCATGAAATCTGAGATAGGATCCATGTATAAGAACAAAGTGTGGACTTTGGTGAACTTGACCGATGATCGTCAAGCCATTGAGAATAAATGGATCTTCAAGAAGAAGACTGACATTGATGGTAATGTTACTGTATACAAAGCTCGACTTGTCACAAAAGTGTTTTCGACAAGTTCAAGGGGTTGACTACAATGAGACTTTCTCACCCGTAGCGATGCTTAAGTCCGTCCGAATCATGTTAGCAATTGCCACATTTTATAATTATGAAATCTGGCAAATGGATGTCAAAAACTACATTCCTTAATGGATATTAAAGAAGAGTCGTATATGATGCAACAAGAAGTTTTTGTCGATCCTAAAGGTGCTAACAAAGTGTGCAAGCTCCAGCGATCCATCTATGGACTGGTGCAAGTATCTCAGAGTTGGAATACACGCTTTGATGAGCTGATCAAAGCATATGGTTTTATACAGACTTATGGTGAAGCCTGTATTTAAAAGAAAGTCAGTGGGAGCTCTGTACCATTTCTGATATATATGTGGATGACATATTGTTGATTGGAAATGATATAGAATTTCTGGATAGCATAAAAGGATACTTGAATAAGATTTTTCAATGAAAGATCCCGGTGAAGCTGCTTACATATTAGGCATCAAGATCTATAGGGATAGATCGAGACGCTTAATAGGACTTTCACAAAGTACATACCTTGGCAAAGTTTTGAAGAAGTTCAAAATAGATCATTCAAAGAAAGAGTTCTTGCCTGTCTTGCAAGGTGTGAAGTTGAGTAAGACTCAAAGCCTGACCACGGCAGAAGATAGAGAGAGAATGAAAGTCATTCCCTATGCCTCAGCCATAGGTTCTATAAAGTATGCCATGCTGTGTACCAGACCTATCGTGTACCTTGCCATGAGTTTGGCAAGGGGGTACAATAGTGATCTAGGAGTAGATCACTAGACTGCGGTCAAAATTATCTTTAGTTACCTAAGAGAACTAAGGAAATATTTCTCGGTTATGGAGGTGATAAAGAGTTCATCGTAAATTTAGGTCGATGCAATCTTTGACACCAATTCAGATGACTCTGAGTCCCAATCTGGATATATATTGAAAGTGGGAGCAATTAGCTAGAGTAGCTCCATGCAGAGCATTGTAGACATAGAAATTTGCAAAATACATACGGATCTAAATGTGACAGACCCGTTGAATAAACTTCTCTCACAAGCAAAACATGATCACACCTTAAGTACTCTTTGGCTATTAACCACATGGCAATGTGAACTAGATTATTGACTCTAGTAAACTCTTTTGGTATTGATCACATGGCGATGTGAACTATGGGTGTTATTCACATGGTGATGTGAACTAGATTATTGACTCTAGTGCAAGTGAGAGACTGAAGGAAATATGCCCTAGAGGCAATACTAAAGTTGTTATTTTATATTTACTTATTCATGATAAAGGTTTATTATTCATGCTAGAATTGTATTGGTCAGAAACCTTAATACATGTGTGAATACATAAACAAACACCGTGTCCCTAGTGAGCCTCTACTAGACTAGCTCGTTGATTAAAGATGGTCAAGGTTTCCTAACCATTGACATGAGTTGTCATTTGATAACAGGATCACATCATTAGGAGAATGATGTGATGGACAAGACCCATCCGTTAGCTTAGCATAATGATTGTTCAATTTTATTGCAATTGCTTTCTTCATGTCAAATACATATTCCTTCGACTATGAGATTATGCAACTCCTGGATACCGGAGGAATGCCTTGTGTGCTATCAAACGTCACAATGTAACTGGGTGATTATAAAGATGCTCTACAGGTATCTCCGAAGGTGTTTGTTGAGTTGGCATAGATCGAGATTAGGATTTGTCACTCTCCGACTATCGTGGGCCCTCTCGGTAATACACATCATAAGCTTGCAAGCAAACGACTAAGGAGTTTGTCAAGAGGTGATGTATTATGGCACGAGTAAATAGACTTTCCGGTAATAAGATTGAACTAGGTATGAAGATACCGACGGTCGAATCTCGGGCAAGTAACATACCGATGGACAAAGGGAATTACATATGTTGTCATAACGGTTCGACCGATAAAGATCTTCGTAGAATATGTAGGAGCTAATATGGGCATCCAGGTTCTGCTATTGGTTATTTACTGGAGAGGTGTCTCGGTCATGTCTACATAGTTCTCGAACACGTAGGGTCCGCACGCTTAACGTTCGATGATGATATAGTATTATATGAGTTATGTGATTTGGTGACCGGATGTTGTTCGGAGTCTCGGATGAGATCACGGACATAACAAGGAGTCTCGAAATGGTCGCAAGGTAAATATTGATATATAGGACGATGGTATTCGAAGACCGGAAGTGTTCCGGAGGGTACCGGGTACATATCGGGTCACCGGAAGGGCTTCCGGGCACCCCCGGCAAAAGATATGGGCCTTATGGGCCAAGAGGGGAAACACACCAGCCACAAGGGGCTGGTGCGCCCCCATATGGGCTGGCCTAGGAGGGGAAGGAAAGGGGAGAAGGGAAGGGAAGGTGTGGATTAGGATTCCCACTTCCTTCCCTCTCCCCACTCTTTCCTTCTCCCTCGGTTATATATGGCAGGGGGGCGAGCGGCTTGGGAGGGACTCCAAGTAGGATTCCTCCTACTTGGGCGCCTCCTATGGCTGCTCCTCCCTCCCTCCCACCTATATATATGTGGGGGGGGGGGGGCCTAGCACAGACCAGACAATTGCCTAGACATGTGCGGTGCCCCCTCCACCGTTTACACCCCCGGTCGTATTTTCGTAGTGCTTAGGCGAAGCCGTGCGAGGATCACTTCACCATCACCGTCACCACGCTGTCGTGCTGACGGAACTCATCTACTACCTCGACGTCTTGCTGGATCAAGAAGGCGAGGGACGTCACCGAGCTGAACATGTGCAGAACGCGGAGGTGCCGTGTGTTTGGTACTTGATCGGTTGAAGCGCGAAGAAGTTCGACTACATAAACCGTGTTGTGAAATGCTTCTGCTTACGGTCTACGAGGGTATGTAGACACACTCTCCCATCGTTGCTATGCATCTCCATGGATAGATCATTGCGTGTGCGTGGAATTTTTTTCCATGCAACGTTTCCCAACAAGGCCCGACGAGGAAGTGGTGATTCCGGCCCCCTTCCACCTCAATGTTTATATCATATTTTGTTGTAGAAGTTTAAGAACTTGTCCGTGGACGAACTATGATCTTATGGATGTGGTGAAGTATGTTTATGTCCGTTTGCAGCCGATGTCGTGTTCCTTTGCAGCTCAATTTTGTTGTCCGTCGTCTAATCACGTAGGATAGATCAATGTGTGCATGGGCAGTATGGATATAAGGCGCCGAATATGAGATACGCGGCTGCAGAATGAAAAATATGAGGGGTGCCCGGTCAGTCCACGGGCGTTTGAGGGGCCGGATTTGCCAAGTCCGGCTATAGATGCTCTCATGCTCTACACATTTTAGAGAACTTTATCCTATTCTTTTGCGGTGGAGATTTCACTTTATCCGAATGATGAATATTTGAACAAGTTTACGGCATCGCCAATGCCGATCCTCAAAACGGCGGACCGCATGTTTCAGATGTGTTTTGTCATCCAATACGGTCTGCATTGGTCTATTCAATGGTCCATACACACTTTTGTGCGGGCATCTGGACTGCTGCCATGTCCGATTTTGGCAAACGTGGGCCATCTAAAATCCTTTCTCGCCCGCGTGCTTTCCCAGCCGATGCTGGTCAGCGCCGCTTCAGAGCGCCAGCTCTGCATTCATGGAACACGGCCTCTCACTAGAGCCGACATTGAAGCGGTGCACCGGCCGAGAGCACCGCCGCGCCGCTTCCCGATGCACGCGACATCTCTCTGCATTCAAACGGCACCAGTCCGTCCGCCTCCTCCATTAAACGTACGCAATTGCTGAGGAACCTATTGTGACACCACCCGTTCATCCGTCTACTGCCCAACATTAAGGACCTCGCCGCCTGGCCTGCCCTCTGCCCGCTATTTAAACCCCAGGATGGCAACACAACCGCATTCACTCGCCCTCTTTCGTTCTCTATCTCTTCTCCACACCACACCCTCCATGGCCTCCTCGAGCTACAAAGCCTTGTGGGACGGCCTCTCGTCTGAACAGAAGGAAGAGATCACCGCCATTGCGTCCAACTGATAGGATGCGAGACGAACGATCTCACCGGAGGCCGATTGCTGTGGACGCGTTGTTGGGAAACTTAGTAGAAAACAAAAAATCATCATACAATGACGGTAAAGGAACTTTATGAAGATGCAAATAGAGGTTTAGATCGGATCGGTACCAACTTTGAGTTGCAGTGGAAGAAGAGTTGGTGTACATCATACTTGAAGTCCCTCGAACCGTCCACGAATGATCCCTTGAACCAAAGACCGAAAGAACGACCTCTCTACAATTTGCAAGTGTACAAGCTTCACGATCCGACAATGCTTCACAGTATAGAGCTAATCATCATTGGAGAATGAGAAAGAGAAGAAGAGAACCACACAAGGTTTCTTTATTATGAGGATTAGAGATATCTAGATATAGTTCTAATTAGGTCAACTCCGATTTAGAACTAGAACTAGTGAATTAAAGGAGGCTCAAAAATTTGCATCCTCCAAAGGCAAAATCCTCTAGTACAATATAGGTTGGAGGAGAGAGGGAGGGGTGCCTAAAGGGGGAGGAGGACTCCATCCCCTTGTTCTGGCCCTAGGGGGTAGAGGAGTCCTCCTCCACCTCCAAATCAGCCCCCTCTAGCTTGTGATACAAGCTAGGGGGCGCCTCACTTTGTTATTGGGCCCTAGGGACCAATTAGTCTCCACCACTTGGCCCTTATATATTTTCTTTGGTCCGTTGATATTAAATTAATTCTAAAAGCCTCCAAATCAATATTATAACCTTTTATTATCAATTTAACATATCTGAAAACATTTTACATATATATCAATTCCCAGTATTGCCCGGTAAACCCCGAGACTCTTCTAGTAACTCTGAAATGCTTCTGGTTTCTCTCGAAACTATTTCTAATATTCGTGAAACTATTTCTTGAACATTTTCTCATAACTCTTACGCCACTAACACTCAACAAATCATGATTCCCTTAAGCTTGTGACTCTGTAGGTTCGGTAAAACATAGACATGAATAAAACCCCTTTTGTTCAATGACGAATAGCAGAACCGTGGACATCCATATTGATTCCTATGAATACACAATGATATTTGAGTGAACCTTTGGTTATCATGTGATATTCCCTTTGCTTGACGGTACTATACAAAACCCGAGGTGAGATATATCGATATCCTCTTGAGTCATTCTCATGTTCACTATACCAGTATCCTCATTACTGGTTTTGTTCTGCTTTCTCGTTGACATGTTTCGGCATCCATGTGACCTAGTCATCTGTGTCTAGCCAGAAGATGATGGATGCTGTCACACCGAGAGGGCCCTAAGAATATCCCTCCATCGTCGGAGAAGCAAATCCCACTCTTGAGCTATCTAACCCCTTGTCAAACTTTTCGATGAACCTGTAAGTTGTCGTTATGATCACCGTGTTACTGATGACGTTTGAGAAATCCCAAAGTCCATCGTACAGTAATAAGTGACTACGATACTGAAGAAAATATGCCCTAGAGGCAATAATAAAGTTATTATTTTATTTCCTTATATCATGATAAATGTTTATTATTCATGCTAAAATTGTATTAACCAGAAACTTGGTACATGTGTGAATACATAGACAAAAAAGAGTGTCCCTAGTATGCCTCTACTTGACTAGCTTGTTTATCAAAGATGGTTATGTTTCCTAGCCATAGACATGTGTTGTCATTTGATGAACGGGATCACATCATTAGAGAATGATGTGATGGACAAGACCCATCCGTTAGCTTAGCACTATGATTGTTTAGTTTATTTCTATTGCTTTCTTCATGACTTATACATGTTCCTCTGACTATGAGATTATGCAACTCCCGAATACCGGAGGAACACTTAGTGTGCTATCAAACGTCACAACGTAACTGCGTGATTATAAAGATGCTCTAAAGGTGTCTCTGATGGTGTTTGTTGAGTTGGCATAGATTGAGATTAGGATTTGTCACTCCGATTGTCAGAGAGGTATCTCTGGGCCCTCTCGGTAATGCACATCACAATAAGCCTTGCAAGTAATGTGACTAAGGAGTTAGTTGCAGGATGATGCATTACGGAATGAGTAAAGAGACTTGTCGGTAACGAGATTGAACTAAGTATGGTGATACCGACGATCGAATCTCGGGCAAGTAACATACCGATGACAAAGGGAACAATGTATGTTGTTATGCGGTTTGACCGATAAAGATCTTCGTATAATATGTAGGAGCCAATACGAGCATCCAGGTTCCGCTATTGGTTATTGACCGGAGATGTGTCTCGGTCATGTCTACATAGTTCTCGAACCCATAGGGTCCGCACGCTTAACGTTCGATGATGATTTGTATTATGAGTTATGTGATTTGATGACCGAAGTTTGTTCTGAGTCCAAGATGAGATCACAGACATGACGAGGAGTCTCGAAATGGTCGAGAGGTAAAGATCGATATATTGGAAGGCTATATTCGGACATCAGAAAGGTTTTGAGTGACTCGGGTATTTTTTGGAGTACCGGAGAGTTACGGGAATTCCCGGGGGAAGTAGTGGGCCTTAATGGGCCATACGGGAAAGGAGAGAAGGGCCTCAAAGGGTGGCCGCGTGCCCCCCATGGGCTGGTCCGAATTGGACTAGGAGGGGGCGGCGCCCCCCTCCATCCTTCTCCCCTCTTCCTCCTTCCCTTCCTTCTCCTAATTGGAATAGGAAAGGGGGGCCGAATCCTACTTGGACCGGGAGTCCAAGTAGGACTCCCCCCCTTGGCGCGCCCCCTCTAGGGCCGTCCTCCTCTTCCTCCCTCCTTTATATACGTGGGCAGGGGGCACCCCAAAGACACACCAAGATTTGTCTTAGCCGTGTGCGGTGTCCCCCCCACAGTTACACACCTCGGTCATATCGTCGTAGTGTTTAGGCGAAGCCCTGCGCTGGTAACTTCATCATCACCGTCACCACGCCGTCGTGCTGACGGAACTCTCCCTCGGCCTCAACTGGATCAAGAGCTTGAGGGACGTCACCGAGCTGAATGTGTGCTGAACGCGGAGGTGCCGTACGTTCGGTACTTGGATCGGTTGGATCGCGAAGACGTTCGACTACATCAACCGCGTTACTAAATGCTTCTGCTTTCGGTCTACGGGGGTACGTGGACACACTCTCCCCACTTGTTGCTATGCATCTCCTAGATAGATCTTGCGTGATCATAGGTAAATTTTTGAAATACTGTGTTCCCCAACAGTGGCATCCGAGCCAGGTCTATGCGTAGATGGTATATGGACGAGTAGAACACAAAGAGTTGCGGGCGATAATAGTCATACTGCTTACCAGCATGTCATACTTTGATTCGGCGGTATTGTTGGATGAAGCGGCCTAGACCAACATTACATGACCGCGTTCATGAGACTGGTTCTACCGCCGTGCTTTGCACACAGGTTGCTAGTGGGTGTCTGTTTCTCCAACTTTAGTTGAATCGAGTGTGACTATGCCCAGTCCTTGTTGAAGGTTAAAACAACACACTTGACGAAAAATCGTTGTGGTTTTGATGCGTAGGTAAGAACGGTTGTTGCTAAGTCCGTAAGAAACCACGTAAAACTTGCAACAACAAAGTAGAGGACGTGTAACTTGTTTTTGCAGGGTTTGCTGTGATGTGATATGGTCAAGACGTGATGATATATAAATTGTTGTATGAGATGATCATGTTTTGTTAAAGTTATCGGCAACTGGCAGTAGCCTTATGGTTGTCTCTTTATTGCATAAGATGCAAGCGCCATATAATTGCTTTACTTTATCGCTATGCGATAGCAATAGTTGCAAAAACAATAGTTGGCAAGACGACCATGTGACGACACGTTGATAGAGATCAAGATGATGGAGATCATGGTGTCATGCCGGTGATGATGGAGATCATGACGGTACTTTGGAGATGGAGATCAAAAGCACAAGATGATGATGGCCATATCATATCACATATTTTGATTACATGTGATGTTTATCTTTTATGCATCTTATTTTGCTTAGTACGGCAGTAGCATTATAAGACGATCCCTCACTAAATTTCAAGGTATAAGTGTTCTCCCTGAGTATGCACCATTGTGACAGTTCTTCGTGCTGAGACACCACGTGATGATCAGGTGTGATAAGCTCTACGTTCACATACAACAGGTGCAAGCTAGTTTTGCACACGCAGAATACTCGGGTTAAACTTGACGAGCCTAGCATATGCAGATATGGCCTCGGAACACTGTGACCGAAAGGTCGAGCGTGAATCATATAGTAGATATGATCAACATAGTGATGTTCACCATTGAAAACTTCTCCATCTCAGGTGATGACGGACATGGTTTAGTTGATATGGGAACACGTGATCATTTAGATGACTGGAGGGATGTCTATCTAAGTGGGAGTTCTTAAGTGATATGATTAATTGAACTTTAATTTATCATGAACTTAGTCCTGATAGTATTTGCATAACTATGTTGTAGATCAATAGCTCGCGATGTAGCTCCCCGTTTATTTTCTAATATGTTCCTAGAGAAAAACTATGTTGAAAGATGATAGTAGCAATGATGTAGACTAGGTCCATGATCTGAGGATTATCCTCATTGCTGCACAGAAGAATTATGTCTTTGATGCACCGCTAGGTGACAGACCTATTGTAGGAGCAGATGCAGACGTTATGAACGTTTGGCAAGCTCGGTATGATGACTACTTGATAGTTTAGTGCGCCATGCTTTACGGCTTAGAACTGGGACTTCAAAAATGTTTTGAAACGCCATGGAGCATATGAGATGTTCCAGGAGTTGAAATTGGTATTTCAGACTCATGCCCGAGTCGAGAGGTATGAGACCTTTGACAAGTACTTTGCCTACAAGATGGAGGAGAATAGCTCAACTAGTGAGCATGTGCTCAGATTGTCTGAGTACTACAATCGCTTGAATCAAGTGGGAGTTAATCTTCCAGATAAAATAGTGATTGATAGAGTTCTCTAGTCACTATCACCAAGTTACTGGAACTTCGTGATGAACTATAATATGCAAGGGATGACGAAAACGATTCCCGAGCTCTTCGTGATGCTGAAATCGACGAAGGTAGAAATCAAGAAAAGCATCAAATGTTGATGGTTGACAAGACCACTAGTTTCAAGTAAAAGGGCAAGGGAAATAAAGGGAACTTCAAGAAGAATGGCAAGCAAGTTGCCACTCCCATGAAGAAGCCCAAAGCTAGACCCAAGCCTGAAACTGAGTGCTTCTACTTCGAAGGAAATGGTCATTGGAAGCGGAACTACCCCAAATACTTGGCGGATAAGAAGGATGGCAAAGTGAACAAAAGTATATATGATATACATGTTATTGATGTGTACTTTACTAGTGTTCATAGTAGCCCCTGGGTATTTGATACTGGTTCAGTTGCTATGATTAGTAACTCGAAACAGGAGTTACAAAATGAACAAAGACTAGTTGAGGACAAGGTGATGATGTGTGTTGGAAGTGATTCCAAGGTTGATAAGATCACCAGCGCACACTCCCTTTACCTTCGGGATTAGTGTTGAACCTAAAATAAATGTTATTTGGTGTTTGCGTTGAGCATAATATGATTGGATCATGTTTATTGCAATAGGTTATTCATTTAAGTCAAAGAATAATTGTTATTTTGTTTACATGAATAAAACCTTCTGTGGTCATACACCCAAGGTGAATGGTTTATTGAATCTCGATCGTAGTGATACACATATTTATTGATGCCAAAAGATGCAAAGTTGATAATGATAGTGCAACATATTTGTGGCACTGCCGTTTAGGTCATATTGGTGTAAAGCACATGAAGAAACTCCATGCTGATGGGATTTTGGAATCACTTGATGCTTGGGAACCATGCCTCATGGGCAAGATGACTAAGACTCCGTTCTCCGGAACAATGGAGTGAGCAACTGACTTATTGGAAATAATACATACTGATGTATGTGATCCGATGAGTGTTGAGGCTCGCTGTGGGTATCGTTATTTTCTGACCTTCACAGATGATTTGAGCAGATATGGGTATATCTACTTGATGAAACATAAGTCTAAAACATTTGAAAAGTTCAAGGAATTTTAGAGTGAAGTGGAAAATCATCGTAACAAGAAAATAAAGTTTCTACGATCTGATCATGGAGACGAATATTTGAGTTACGAGTTTGGTCTTCATTTGAAACGATGTGGAATAGTTTCGCAACTCACGCCACCTGGAACACCACTGAGGGAGTCCTGGACTAAGGGGTCCTCAGGCGTCCAGCCTGTTATCCATGGGCCGGACTGGTGGGCTGTGAAGACATGAAGACCGAAGACTCTACCCGTGTCCGGATTGGACTCTCCTCGGCGTGGAAGGCAAGCTAGGCGACCAACTATGAAGATTCCTTCTTATGTAACCGACTCTATATAACCCTAGATCCCTTCGGTGTCTATATAAACCGGAGGGCGTAGTCCGGAAAGGATATACTCATTACCATAGTCATACTGGCTAGGCTTCTAGGGTTTAGCCATTACGATCTCGTGGTAGATCAACTCTTGTAACACTCATATTCATCAAGATCAATCAAGCAGGAAGTAGAGTATTACCTCCATAGAGAGGGCCTGAACCTGGGTAAACATCGTGTCCCCCGTCTCGTGCAACCATCGACCTTAGACGCACAGTTCGGGACCCCCTACCCGAGATCCGCCAGTTTTGACACCGACAACCACAACATAATGGTGTGTCCGAACGTCGTAACCGCAATTTATTAGATATGGTGCGATCTATGATGTCTATTACTGATTTACCATTATTGTTTTGGGGTTATGCATTAGAGACAGCTGCATTCACGTTAAATAGGGCACCATCTAAATCCGTTGAGACGACACCGTATGGCAAAGAAACCTAAGCTGTCGTTTCTTAAAGTTTGGGACTGCAATGCTGCTACCTCTTGAGCACTGCGTTGGTTTTCCCTTGAAGAGGAAAGGGTGATGCAGCAAAGTAGCCTAAGTATTTCCCTCAGTTTTTGAGAACCAAGGTATCAATCCAGTAGGAGGCCACGCACGAGTCCCTCGCACCTACAGAAACAAATAAATCCTCGCAACGAACGCAATAAAGGGGTTGTCAATCCCTTCATGGTCACTTACGAGAGTGAGATCTGATAGATATGATAAGATAATATTTTTGGTATTTTTATGATAAAGATGCAAAGTAAAGAAAGCAAAATAAAGACGATGCTAGAAATAACTTGTTGACGGGAGATTAATATGATGGAAAATAGACCCGGGGGCCATAGGTTTCACTAGTGGCTTCTCTCAAGAGCATAAGTATTACGGTGGGTGAACAAATTACTGTTGAGCAATTGACAGAATTGAGCATAGTTATGAGAATATCTAGGTATGATCATGTATATAGGCATCACGTCCGAGACAAGTAGACCGACTCCTGCCTGCATCTACTACTATTACTCCACACATCGACCGCTATCCAGCATGCATCTAGAGTATTAAGTTCATAAGAACAGAGTAACGCTTTAAGTAAGATGACATGATGTAGAGGGATAAACTCATGCAATATGATATAAACCCCATCTTGTTATCCTCGATGGCAACAATACAATACGTGCCTTGCTGCCCCTACTGTCACTGGGAAAGGACACCGCAAGATTGAACCCAAAGCTAAGCACTTCTCCCATTGCAAGAAAGATCAATCTAGTAGGCCAAACCAAACTGATAATTCGAAGAGACTTGCAAAGATAACCAATCATACATAAAAGAATTCAGAGAAGATTCAAATATTGTTCATAGATAAACTTGATCATAAACCCACAATTCATCGGTCTCAACAAACACACCGCAAAAGAAGATTACATCGAATAGATCTCCACAAGAGAGGGGGAGAACATTGTATTGAGATCCAAAAAGAGAGAAGAAGCCATCTAGCTAATAACTATGGACCCGAAGGTCTGAGGTAAACTACTCACACATCATCGGAGAGGCTATGGTGTTGATGTAGAAGCCCTCCGTGATCGATGCCCCCTCCGGCGGAGCTCCGGAAAAGGCCCCAAGATGGGATCTCACGGGTACAGAAGGTTGCGGCGGTGGAATTAGGTTTTTGGCTCCGTATCTGGTAGTTTGGGGGTACGTAGGTATATATAGGAGGAAGAAGTACGTCGGTGGAGCAACATGGGGCCCACGAGGGTGGAGGGCGCGCCCAGGGGGTAGGCGCGCCCCCTACCTCGTGCCCTCCTGGTTGATGTCTTGACGTAGGGTCCAAGTCCTCTGGATCACGTTCGTTCCGAAAATCACGTTCCCGAAGGTTTCATTCCGTTTGGACTCCGTTTGATATTCTTTTTCTGCGAAACTCTGAAATAGGCAAAAAACAGCAATTCTGGGCTGGGCCTCCGGTTAATAGGTTAGTCCCAAAAATAATATAAAAGTGTATAATAAAGCCCATTAATGTCCAAAACAGAATATAATATAGCATGGAACAATCAAAAATTATAGATACGTTGGAGACGTATCAAGCATCCCCAAGCTTAATTCCTGCTCGTCCTCGAGTAGGTAAATGATAAAAACAGAATTTTTGATGTGGAATGCTACTTGGCATAATTTCAATGTAATTCTCTTAATTGTGGTATGAATATTCAGATCCGAAAGATTCAAGACAAAAGTTTAATATTGACATAAAAATAATAATACTTCAAGCATACTAACTAAGCAATTATGTCTTCTCAAAATAACATGGCCAAAGAAAGTTATCCCTACAAAATCATATAGTCTGGCTATGCTCTATCTTCACCACACAAAGTATTTAAATCATGCACAACCCTGATGACAAGCCAAGCAATTGTTTCATACTTTTGATGTTCTCAAACTTTTTCAATCTTCACGCAATACATGAGCGTGAGCCATGGACATAGCACTATATGTGGAATAGAATGGTGGTTGTGGAGAAGACAAAGAAGGAGAAGATAGTCTCACATCAACTAGGCGTATCAACGGGCTATGGAGATGCCCATTAATAGATATCAATGTGAGTGAGTAGGGATTGCCATGCAACGGATGCACTAGAGCTATAAGTATATGAAAGCTCAACAAAAGAAACTAAGTGGGTGTGCATCCAACTCGCTTGCTCATGAAGACCTAGGGCATTTTGAGGAAGCCCATCATTGGAATATACAAGCCAAGTTCTATAATGAAAATTTCCCACTAGTATATGAAAGTGATATCATAGGAGACTCTCTATCATGAAGATCATGGTGCTACTTTGAAGCACAAGTGTGGTAAAAGGATAGTAACATTGTCCCTTCTCTCTTTTTCTCTCATCATTTTTTTATTTGGGCCTTTTCTCTTCTTTTTATGGCCTCTTTTTTTTAGTCCGGAGTCTCATCCCGACTTGTGGGGGAATCATAGTCTCCATCATCCTTTCCTCACTTGGGACAATGCTCTAAAAATGATGATCATCACACTTTTATTTACTTACAACTCAACAATTACAACTCAATACTTAGAACAAAATATGACTCTATGTGAATGCCTCCGGCGGTGTACCGGGATATGCAATGAATCAAGAGTGACATGTATGAAAGAATTATGAACGGTGGCTTTGCCACAAATACGATGTCAACTACATGATCATGCGAAGCAATATGACAATGATGGAGCGTGTCATAGTAAACGGAACGGTGGAAAGTTGCATGGCAATATATCTCGGAATGGCTATGGAAATGCCATGGTAGGTAGGTATGGTGGCTGTTTTGAGGAAGGTATATGGTGGGTGTATGATACCGGCGAAAAGTGCGCGGTATTAGAGAGGCTAGCAATGGTGGAAGGAAGGAAGAAAAGTGCGTATAATCCATGGACTCAACATTAGTCATAAAGAACTCATATACTTATTGCAAAAATCTACAAGTTATCAAAGCAAAGTATTACGCGCATGCTCCTAGGGGGATAGATTGGTAGGAAAAGACCATCGCTCGTCCCCGACCGCCACTCATAAGGAAGACAATCAATAAATAAATCATGCTCCGACTTCATCACATAACGGTTCACCATACGTGCATGCTACGGGAATCACAAACTTTAACACAAGTATTTCTCAAATTCACAACTACTCAACTAGCATGACTCTAATATCATCATCTCCATATCTCAAAACAATTATCAAGCATCTAACTTCTCATAGTATTCAACACACTCATAAGATTTTTTTTACTAATCTTGAATGCCTATCATAATTAAAGCAAATTACCATGCTGTTTTGTAGGACTCTCAAAATAATCTAAGTGAAGCATGAGAGAACAATAGTTTCTATAAAACAAAACCACCACCGTGCTCTAAAAGATATAAGTGAAGCACTAGAGCAAAAACTATATAGCTCAAAAGATATAAGTGAAGCACATAGAGTATTCTAATAAATTCCGAATCATGTGTGTCTCTCTCAAAAGGTGTGTACAGCAAGGATGATTGTGGAAACTAACAAACAAAGACTCAAATCATACAAGACGCTCCAAGCAAAACACATATCATGTGGTGAATAAAAATATAGCTCCAAGTAAAGTTACCGATGGAAGTAGACGAAAGAGGGGATGCCTTCCGGGGCATCCCCAAGCTTTGGCTTTTTGGTGTCCTTAGATTATCTTGGGGTGCCATGGGCATCCCCAAGCTTAGGCTCTTGCCACTCCTTGTTCCATAATCCATCAAATCTTTTACCCAAAACTTGAAAACTTCACAACACAAAACTTAACAGAAAATCTCGTGAGCTCCGTTAGCGAAAGAAAACAAAACACCACTTCAAGGTACTGTAATGAACTCATTCTTTATTTATATTGGTGTTAAACCTACTGTATTCCAACTTCTCTATGGTTTATAAACTATTTTACTAGCCATAGATTCATCAAAATAAGCAAACAACACACGAAAAACAGAATCTGTCAAAAACAGAACAGTCTGTAGTAATCTGTAACTAACGCAAACTTCTGGAACTCCAAAAATTCAGCCAAAATAGGAAGACCTAGACAATTTGTTCATTGATCAGCAGCAATTGGAATCAATATTTTATCACGTTCTGGTGATTTTTAACAATTATTTTCGTGAACAGAAAGTTTCTGGAATTTTCAGCAAGATCAAATAACTATCATCCAAGAAGATCCTATAGGTTAAACTTGGCACAAACACTAATTAAAACATAAAAACAAATCTAACCAGAGGCTAGATCAAATATTTATTCCTAAACATAAGCAAAAAGCGAAAAACTAAAAATAAAATTGGGTTGCCTCCCAACAAGCGCTATCGTTTAACGCCCCTAGCTAGGCATAATAGCAAGGATAGATCTAGGTATTGCCATCTTTGGTAGGCAATCCATAAGTGGCTCTCATGATAGATTCATATGGTAATTTTATTTTCTTTCTAGGAAAGTGTTCCATGCCTTTCCTTAACGGAAATTGGAATCTAATATTTCCTTCCTTCATATCAATAATTGCACCAATCGTTCTAAGGAAAGGTCTACCAAGAATAATAGGACATGAAGGATTGCAATCTATATCAAGAACAATAAAATCTACGGGCACATAATTCCTATTTGCAATAATAAGAACATCATTAATTCTTCCCATAGGTTTCTTAATGGTGGAATCCGCAAGGTGCAAGTTTAAAGAGCAATCATCAAAATCACGGAAACCTAGCAAATCGCACAAAGTTTTTGGGATCGTGGAAACACTAGCACCCAAATCACATAAAGCATAGCACTCATGATCTTTAATTTTAATTTTAATAGTAGGTTCCCACTCATCATAAAGTTTTCTAGGGATAGAAACTTCCAACTCAAGTTTTTCTTCATAAGATTGCATCAAAGCATCAACGATATGTTTAGTAAAAGCTTTATGTTGGCTATAAGCATGTGGAGAATTTAGCACGGATTGCAACAAGGAAATACAATCTATCAAAGAGCAATTATCATAATTAAATTCCTTGAAATCCAAAATAGTGGGTTCATTAATATCTAGAGTTTTGATCTCTTCAATCCCACTTTTACCAATTTTTGCATCAAGATCTAAAGACTCCGAATTTTTGGAACGCCTTCTAGGTAAAGGTGGATCATATTCAGTCCCATCATTATCAAGATTCATATTGCAAAACAAAGATTTAATAGGGGACACATCAATAACTTTTAGATCTTCATCTTTATTTTCATAGAAATTAGAAGAACACGCTTTCACAAAGCAATCTTTCTTAGCACGCATCCTAGCGGTTCTTTCTTTGCACTCATCAATGGAAATTCTCATGGCTTTGAGAGACTCATTGATATCATGCTTAGGTGGAATAGATCTAAGTTTCAAAGAATCAACATCAAGAGAAATTCTATCAACGTTCCTAGCCAATTCATCAACTTTAAGCAATTTTTCTTCAAGCAAAGCATTGAAATTCTTTTGTGAATTCATAAATTCTTTAACACTAGTCTCAAATTCAGAAGGCATCTTATTAAAATTTCCATAAGAATTGTTGTAGGAATTACCATAATTATTAGAGGAATTACTAGGATACGGCCTAGGATTAAAGTTTCCTCTATACGCGTTGTTACCAAAATTATTCCTACCAACAAAATTCACATCCATAGATTCATTATTATTCTCAATCAAAGTAGACAAAGGCATATCATTAGGATCAGAAGAAACACTTTATTAGCAAATAATTTCATAAGTTCATCCATCTTTCCACTCAAAACATTAATTTCTTCTATCGCATGCACTTTTTTATTAGTAGATCTTTCAGTGTGCCATTGAGAATAATTAACCATAATATTATCTAGGAGTTTAGTAGCTTCTCCTAAAGTGATTTCCATAAAAGTGCCTCCCGCGGCCGAATCTAAAAGATTTCTAGAAGCAAAATTCAATCCGCATAAACATTTTGTATGATCATCCACAAATTCAAACCATGTGTAGGACAATTACGTATCATCCTCTCCCAAGCTTGTGCAATATGTTCATGATCAAGTTGCTTAAAATTCATAATATCATTTCTAAGAGAGATGATCTTAGCGGGAGGAAAATACTTAGAGATAAAAGCATCTTTGCACTTATTCCAAGAATCAATACTTTTTTAGGCAAAGATGAAAACCAAGCTTTAGCACGATCTCTAAGCGAAAAAGGAAATAGCTTAAATTTAACAATATCATTATCCACATCTTTCTTCTTTTGCATATCACACAAATCAACGAAGCTATTTAGATGGGTAGCGGCATCTTCACTAGGAAGGCCGGCGAATTGATCTTTCATGACAAGATTCAACAAAGCAGCATTGATTTCACAAGATTCAGTATCGGTAAGAGGAGCAATCGGAGTGCTAAGAAAATCATTATTGTTGGTATTGGTAAAGTCACACAATTTAGTATTATCTTGAGCCATCGTGACAAGCAAATAATCCAACACACGAGCAAACAAGAAGCAAGCAAGAAAAAATGCGAACGGAAAAGAGAGGGCGAATAAAACGACAAGGGTGAAGTGGGGGAGAGGAAAACGAGAGGCAAATGGCAAATAATGTAATGCGGGAGATAAGGGTTTGTGATGGGTACTTGGTATGTTGACTTTTGCGTAGACTCCCCGGCAACGGCGCCAGAAATGGCTCATTGTCGGGAGTCAAATCTTGACTTGACTTCGCGTAAGCCTCCCCGGCAATGGCGCCAGAAATCCTTCTTGCTACCTCTTGAGCACTGCGTTGGTTTTTCCTTGAAGAGGAAAGGGTGATGCAGCAAAGTAGCATAAGTATTTCCCTCAGTTTTTGAGAACCAAGGTATCAATCCAGTAGGAGGCCACGCACGAGTCCCTCGCACCTACACAAACAAATAAATCCTCGCAACCAACGCAATAAAGGGGTTGTCAATCCCTTCACGGTCACTTACGAGAGTGAGATCTGATAGATATGATAAGATAATATTTTTGGTATTTTTATGATAAAGATGCAAAGTAAAGAAAGCAAATAAAACGACGCTAGAATAACTTGTTGACGGGAGATTAATATGATGGAAAATAGACCCGGGGCCATAGGTTTCACTAGTGGCTTCTCTCAAGAGCATAAGTATTACGGTGGGTGAACAAATTACTGTTGAGCAATTGACAGAATTGAGCATAGTTATGAGAATATCTAGGTATGATCATGTATATAGGCATCACGTCCGAGACAAGTAGACCGACTCCTGCCTGCATCTACTACTATTACTCCACACATCGACCGCTATCCAGCATGCATCTAGAGTATTAAGTTCATAAGAACAGAGTAACGCTTTAAGTAAGATGACATGATGTAGAGGGATAAACTCATGCAATATGATATAAACCCCATCTTGTTATCCTCGATGGCAACAATACAATACGTGCCTTGCTGCCCCTACTGTCACTGGGAAAGGACACCGCAAGATTGAACCCAAAGCTAAGCACTTCTCCCATTGCAAGAAAGATCAATCTAGTAGGCCAAACCAAACTGATAATTCGAAGAGACTTGCAAGGATAACCAATCATACATAAAAGAATTCAGAGAAGATTCAAATATTGTTCATAGATAAACTTGATCATAAACCCACAATCCATCGGTCTCAACAAACACAGCGCAAAAGAAGATTACATCGAATAGATCTCCACAAGAGAGGGGGAGAACATTGTATTGAGATCCAAAAAGAGAGAAGAAGCCATCTAGCTAATAACTATGGACCCGAAGGTCTGAGGTAAACTACTCACACATCATCGGAGAGGCTATGGTGTTGATCTAGAAGCCCTCCGTGATTGATGCCCCCTCCGGCGGAGCTCCGGAAAAGGCCCAAGATGGGATCTCACGGGTACAGAAGGTTGCGGCGGTGGAATTAGGTTTTTGGCTCCGTATCTGGTAGTTTGGGGGTACGTAGGTATATATAGGAGGAAGAAGTACGTCGGTGGAGCAACGTGGGGCCCACGAGGGTGGAGGGCGCGCCAGGGGTAGGCGCCCAGGGGGTAGGCGCGCCCCCTACCTCGTGCCCTCCTGGTTGATGTCTTGACGTAGGGTCCAAGTCCTCTGGATCACGTTCGTTTCGAAAATCACGTTCCCGAAGGTTTCATTCCGTTTGGACTCCGTTTGATATTCTTTTTTGCGAAACTTTGAAATAGGCAAAAAACAACAATTCTGGGTTGGGCCTCCGGTTAATAGGTTAGTCCCAAAAATAATATAAAAGTGTATAATAAAGCCCATTAATGTCCAAAACAGAATATAATATAGCATGGAACAATCAAAAATTATAGATATGTTGGAGATGTATCAAATGCTTATGTGAAAAAGCTTCAACCTGATAAGCTCGAACCCATATCGGGGAAATGTGTCTTCATAGGATACCCAAAGGAAACTGTTGGGTACACCTTCTATCACAGATTCGAAGGCAAGATGTTCATTGCTAGGAAATGGATCCTTTCTAGAGAAGGAGTTTCCCTTGAAAGAAGTGAGTGGGAGGAAAGTAGAACTTTATGAGGTAATTGTACCTTCTCCCAAAATTGGAAATTAGTTCATCACAGAAATCAGTTCCAGTGATGCCTACACCAATTAGTGAGGAAGTTAATGATGATGATCATAAAACTTCAGATCAAGTTACTACCGAACCACGTAGGTCAAACAGAATATGTTCCGCACCAGAGTGGTGCGGTAATCCTATTCTAGGAGTCATGTTACTAGACCATGATGAACCTACGAACTATGAGGAAGCGATGATGAGCACAGATTCCGTGAAATGGTTTGATGCCATGAAATCTCAGATGGGATCCATGTATGGGAACAAAGTATGGGCTTTGATTGACTTGCCCGATGATCGGTGAGGCATTAAGAATAAATGGATTTTCAAGAGGAAGACGGATGTTGATAGTAGTGTTACTATCTACAAAGCTCGAATTGTCGGAAAAGGTTTTCGACAAGTTCAAGGTGTTGACTACGATGAGATTTTCTCACTCATATCAATGCTTAGAGTCTGTCCGAATCATGTTAGCAATTGCCGCATTTTATGAAATTTGGCAAATGGATGTCAAAACTGCATTCCTTAATGGATATCTCAAAGAAGAGTTGTATATGATGCAACCAGAAGGTTTTGTCGATCCTAAAGGTGCTAACAAAGTGTGCAAGCTCCAGCGATCCATTTATGGACTGGTGCAAGCCACTCGGAGTTGGAATATACGCTTTGATAGTGTGATAAAAGCATATGGTTTTATACACACTTGTAGTGAAGCCTGTATTTACAAGAAAGTGAGTGGGAGCACTACAGCCTTTCTGATAAGTATATGTGAATGACATATTGTTGATCGAAAATGATGTAGAATTTTCTGGAAAGCATAAAGGAGTGTTTGAAAGGAGTTTTTCAAAGAAAGACCTCGATGAAGCTGTGTAGAGATCCGACCTCAGACGGTCAAATTTCTGTGTATAAGTGTCATCCCTCGATCGGTAATGCTGACGCACACAGTACTCAAGGATTTATAACAGAGTGCAATGACACACTTATTACATCGAATAACTCAAAGAGAGTACTTATTACAATAATATGGCTGAAGGCCATCTAAATAAGATAACTGCGGAAGCATCGAAGATAAATGAGTCCATCAACTCCAACGGCATAGCTGAGTGCACGACAACGGCCTAGCGCACCTTACTCTTCGTCTGAAAACTCTGCAACACAATACGTTGCAGCCTGTGTAGGTCAGCACATGGAATATGCTGGCAAGATAACACTATAGAGCAACGAACAGAATAACAGCTATCACTACATGCATATATGGCTGGTGGAGGCTCTATGGTTATCATATGCATAAAGCTAGTTTTTCCCTATTTCAAAGGAATATATTTTATTTAACGACAAAGTTTGTTGAAAACATTGAGAATGGTAACCCCATCTCAATCCCAAAATAACAATCATTAACCCAATCAAATTAATTAAGTAAAGTGTTGAGATCAAATCAATAATTCAAGTACCAGATACTCAAGATGTCCATAACCGGGGACACGGCTGCTACCTCTTGAGCACTGCGTTGGTTTTTCCTTGAAGAGGAAAGGGTGATGCAGTAAAGTAGCGTAAGTATTTCCCTCAGTTTTTGAGAACCAAGGTATCAATCCAGTAGGAGACCACGCTCGAGTCCCACGCACCTACACAAACAAATAAGAACCTCGCAACCAACGCAATAAAGGGGTTGTCAATCCCTTCATGGTCACTTACGAGAGTGAGATATGATAGATATGACAAGATAATATTTTTGGTATTTTTATGATAAAGATGCAAAGTAAAACAAATGGCAATAAAAATAGCTAAGTGTTGGAAGATTAATATGATGGAAAATAGACCCCGGGGCCATAGGTTTCACTAGTGGCTTCTCTCAAGAGCATAAGTATTACGGTGGGTGAACAAATTACTGTCGACCAATTGATAGAATTGAGCATAGTTATGAGAATATGTAGGTATTATCATGTATATAGGCATCACGTCCGCGACAAGTAGACCGAAACGATTCTGCATCTACTACTATTACTCCACACATCGACCGCTATCCAGCATGCATCTAGAGTATTAAGTTCATAAGAACAGAGTAACGCTTTAAGCAAGATGACATGATGTAGAGGCATAAACTCATGCAATATGATATAAACCCCATCTTGTTATCCTCGATGGCAACAATACAATACGTGTCGTTTCCCTTTCTGTCACTGGGATCGAGCACCGCAAGATTGAACCCAAAGCTAAACACTTCTCCCATTGCAAGAAAGATCAATCTAGTAGGCCAAACCAAACCGATACTTCGAAGAGACTTGCAAAGATGACCAATCATACATAAAAGAATTCAGAGGAAATTCAAATATTGTTCATAGATAAACTTGATCATAACCCATAATTCATCGGTCTCGACAAACACACCACAAAAGAAGATTACATCGAATAGATCTCCAAGAGAATCAAGGAGAACTTTGTATTGAGATCCAAAGAGAGAGAGAAGAAGCCATCTAGCTAATAACTATGGACCCGAAGGTCTGAGGTAAACTACTCACACATCATCGGAGAGGCTATGGTGTTGATGTAGAAGCCCTCCGTGATCAATGCCCCCTCCGGCGGAGCGCGAGAAAAGGCCCCAAGATGGGATCTCGCGGGTACGGAAGGTTGCGGCTGTGGAATTAGGTTTTCGTGGATGCCTCTGATGGTTTGGGGGTACGTAGGTATACATAGGAGGAAGAAGTATGTCGGTGGAGCAACGTGGGCCCCACGAGGGTGGAGGGCGCGCCTGGGGGGGTAGGCGCGCCCCCCTGCCTCGTGCTCTCCTCGTTGATTTCTTTACGTGGACTCCAAGTCCTCTGGATCACGTTTGTTCCGAAAATCACGTTCCCGAAGGTTTCATTCCGTTTGGACTCCATTTGATATTCTTTTTCCGCGAAACACTGAAATAGGCAAAAAACAACAATTTGGACTGGGCCTCCGGTTAATAGGTTAGTCCCAAAAAATAATATAAAAGTGTATAATAAAGCCCATTAAACATCCAAAACAGAATATAATATAGCATGGAACAATAAAAAATTATAGATACGTTGGAGACGTATCAAGCATCCCCAAGCTTAATTCCTGCTCGTCCTCGAGTAGGTAAATGATAAAAACAGAATTTTTGATGTGGAATGCTACTTGGCATAATTTTCAATGTAATTCTCTTAATTGTGGTATGAATGTTCAGATCCGAATGATTCAAGATAAAAGTTTAATATTGACATAAAAATAATAATAATTCAAGCATAGTAACTAAGCAATTATGTCTTCTCAAAATAACATGGCCAAAGAAAGTTATCCCTACAAAATCATATAGTCTGGCTATGCTCTATCTTCATCACACAAAGTATTTAATCATGCACAACCCCGATGACAAGCCAAGCAATTGTTTCATACTTTTGGTGTTCTCAAACTTTTCAATCTTCACGCAATACATGAGCGTGAGCCATGGACATAGCACTATATGTGGAATAGAATGGTGGTTGTGGAGAAGACAAAAAAGGAGAAGATAGTCTCACATCAACTAGGCGTATCAACGGGCTATGGAGATGCCCATTAATAGATATCAATGTGAGTGAGTAGGGATTGCCATGCAACGGATGCACTAGAGCTATAAGTATATGAAAGCTCAACAAAAGAAACTAAGTGGGTGTGCATCCAACTCGCTTGCTCACGAAGACCTAGGGCATTTTGAGGAAGCCCATCATTGGAATATACAAGCCAAGTTCTATAATGAAAATTTCCCACTAGTATATGAAAGTGATATCATAGGAGACTCTCTATCATGAAGATCATGGTGCTACTTTTGAAGCACAAGTGTGGTAAAAGGATAGTAGCATTGTCCCTTCTCTCTTTTTCTCTCATTCTTTTTTTGGCCTTTTTTATGGCCTTCCCCCCTTTTTTTTAGTCCGGAGTCTCATCCCGACTTATGGGGGAATCATAGTCTCCATCATCCTTTCCTCACTTGGGACAATGCTCTAATAATGATGATCATCACACTTTTATTTTCTTTACAACTCAAGAATTACAACTCAAAACTTAGAACAAAATATGACTCTATGTGGATGCCTCCGGCGGTGTACCGGGATATGCAATGAATCAAGAGTGACATGTACGAAAGAATCATGAATGGTGGCTTTGCCAGAAATACGATGTCAACTACATGATCATGCAAAGCAATATAACAATGATGAAGCGTGTCATAGTAAACGAAACGGTGGTAAGTTGCATTGCAATATATCTCGGAATGGCTATGGAAATGCCATGATAGGTAGGTATGGTGGCTGTTTTGAGGAAGGTATATGGTGGGTGTATGATACCGGCGAAAAGTGCGCGGTATTAAAGAGGCTAGCAATGGTGGAAGGAAGAGAGTGCGTATAATCCATGGACTCAACATTAGTCATAAAGACCTCATATACTTGTTGCAAAGATCTACGAGTTATCAAAGCAAAGTATTACGCGCATGCTCCTAGGGGGATAGATTGGTAGGAAAAGACCATCGCTCGTCCCCGACCGCCACTCATAAGGAAGACAATCAATAAATAAATCATGCTCCGACTTCATCACATAACGGTTCACCATACGTGCATGCTACGGGAATCACAAACTTTAACACAAGTATTTCTCAAATTCACAACTACTCAACTAGCATGACTCTAATATCACCATCTTCATATCTCAAAACAATTATCAAGCATCAAACTTCTCATAGTATTCAACGCACTCATAATTTTTTACTAATCCTGGATGCCTATCATAATTAAAGCAAATTACCATGCTGTTTTGTATGACTCTCAAAATAATATAAGTGAAGCATGAGAGAACAATAGTTTCTATAAAACAAATCCACCACCGTGCTCTAAAAGATATAAGTGAAGCACTAGAGCAAAAACTATATAGCTCAAAAGATATAAGTGAAGCACATAGAGTATTCTAATAAATTCCGAATCATGTGTGTCTCTCTCAAAAGGTGTGTACAGCAAGGATGATTGTGGTAAACTAAAAAGCAAAGACTCAAATTATACAAGACGCTCCAAGCAAAACACATATCATGTGGTGAATAAAAATATAGCTCCAAGTAAAGTTACTGATGGACGAAGACGAAAGAGGGGATGCCTTCCGGGGCATCCCCAAGCTTTGGCTTTTTGGTATCCTTAGATTATCTTGGGGTGCCATGGTCATCCCCAAGCTTAGGATCTTGCCACTCCTTGTTCCATAATCCATCAAATCTTTTACCCAAAACTTGAAAACTTCACAACACAAAACTTAGCAGAAAATCTCGTGAGCTCCGTTAGCGAAAGAAAACAAAACACCACTTCAGGTACTGTAATGAACTCATTCTTTATTTATATTGGTGTTAAACCTACTGTATTCCAACTTCTCTATGGTTTATAAACTCTTTTACTAGCCATAGACTCATCAAAATAAGCAAACAACACACGAAAAACAGAATCTGTCAAAAACAGAACAGTGTGTAGTAATCTGTAACTAACGCAAACTTCTGGAACTCAAAAAAATCTACCAAAATAGGACGTCCTAGAAACTTTGTTTATTGATCTACTGCAATTGGAATAAGTATTTTATCATGTTCTGGTGATTTTAACAATTGTTTTCGTGAACAAAATGTTTCTGGAATTTCCAGCAAGATCAAATAACTATCATCCAAGAAGATCCTATAGGTTTAACTTGGCACAAACACTAATTTAAACATAAAAACAAATCTAACCAGAGGCTAGATCAAATATTTATTCATAAACAGAAGCACAAAGCAAAAAACTAAAATAAAATTGGGTTGCCTCCCAACAAGCGCTATCGTTTAACGCCCCTAGCTAGGCATAAAAGCAAGGATAGATCTAGGTATTGCCATCTTTGGTAGGCAATCCATAAGTGGCTCTCATAATGGATTCATAAGGTAATTTAATCTTCTTTATAGGGAAGTGTTCCATGCCTTTCCTTAACGGAAATTGGAATCAAATATTTCCTTCCTTCATATCAATAATTGCACCAATCGTTCTAAGGAAAGTTCTACCAAGAACAATAGGACATGAAGGATTGCAATATATATCAAGAACAATGAAATCTACGGGCACATAGTTCCTATTTGCAACAATAAGAACATCATTAATTCTTCCCATAGGTTTCTTAATGGTGGAATCCGCAAGGTGCAAGTTTAAAGAACAATAATCAAATACGCGGAAACCTAACAAATCACATAAAGTTTTTGGAATCGTGGGAACACTAGCACCCAAATCACACAAAGCATAGCATTCATGATCTTTAATTTTAATTTTAATAGTAGGTTCCCACTCATCATAAAGTTTTCTAGGGATAGAAACTTCCAACTCAAGTTTTTCTTCATAAGATTGCATCAAAGCATCAACGATATGTTTAGTAAAAGCTTTATTTTGGCTATAAGCATGAGGAGAATTTAGCACGGATTGCAACAAGGAAATACAATCTATCAAAGAGCAATTATCATAATTAAATTCCTTGAGATCCAAAATAGTGGGTTCATTAATACCTAAAGTTTTGATCTCTTCAATCCCACTTTTACCCAATATCGCATCAAGATCTAAAGACTCCGAATTTTTGGAACGCCTTCTAGGTAAAGGTGGCTCATATTCAGTCCCATCATTATCAATATTCATATTGCAAAACAAAGATCTAATAGGATACACATCAATAACTTTTAGATCTTCATCTTTATTTTCATAGAAACTAGAAGAACACGCTTTCACAAAGCAATCTTTCTTAGCATGCATCCTAGCGGTTCTTTCTTTGCACTCATCAATGGAAATTCTCATGGCTTTGAGAGACTCATTGATATCATGCTTAGGTGGAATAGATCTAAGTTTCAAAGAATCAACATCAAGAGAAATTATATCAACGTTCCTAGCCAATTCATCAACCTTAAGCAATTTTTCTTCAAGCAAAGCATTGAAATTCTTTTGTGAATTCATAAACTCCTCAAAACTAGTCTCAAATTCAGAGGGAATCTTATTAAAATTTCCAAAAGAATTGTTGTAGGAATTACCATAATTATTAGAGGAGTTACTAGGATACGGCCTAGGATTAAAGTTTCCTCTATACGCGTTGTTACCAAAATTATTCCTACCAACAAAATTCACATCCATAGATTCATTATTATTCTCAATCAAAGTAGACAAAGGCATATAATTAGGATTAGAAGAACCACTTTTAGTAGCAAATAATTTCATAAGTTCATCCATCTTTCCACTCAAAACATTAATTTCTTCTATCGCATGCACTTTTTTATTAGTAGATCTTTCGGTGTGCCATTGAGAATAATTAACCATAATATTATCTAGGAGTTTAGTAGCTTCTCCTAAAGTGATTTCCATAAAAGTGCCTCCCGCGGCCGAATCTAAAAGATTTCTAGAAGCAAAATTAATCCGGCATAATTTTTTTGTATAATCATCCAAAGATTCAAACCATGTGTAGGGCAATTACGTATCATTAATTTCATCCTCTCCCAAGATTGTGCAATATGTTCATGATCAAGTTGCTTAAAATTCATGATATCGTTTCTAAGAGAGATGATTTTAGCGGGAGGAAAATACTTAGAGATAAAAGCATCTTTGCACTTATTCCATGAATCAATACTATTTTTAGGCAAAGATGAAAACCAAACTTTAGCGCGATCTCTAAGCAAAAAAGGAAATAGCTTTAATTTAACAATATCATTGTCCACATCTTTCTTCTTTTGCATATCACACAAATCAATGAAGCTATTTAGATGGGTAGCGGCATCTTCACTAGGAAGGCCGGCGAATTGATCTTTCATGACAAGATTCAACAAAGCAGCATTAATTTCTCAAGATTCAACATCTATAAGAGGAGCAATCGGAGTGCTAAGAAAATCATTGTTGTTGGTATTGGTAAAGTCACACAATTTAGTATTATCTTGAGCCATTGTGACAAGCAAGCAATCCAACACACGAGCAAACAAGAAGCAAGCGAAAAAGAGGCGAATGGAAAAGAGAGGGCGAATAAAACGACAAGGGTGAAGTGGGGGAGAGGAAAACGAGAGGCAAATGGCAAATAATGTAATGCGAGGGATAAGAGTTTGTGATGGGTACTTGGTATGTCTTGACTTATGCGTAGACCTGGCGTGAATCTCCCCGGCAACGGCGCCAGAAATCCTTCTTGCTACCTCTTGAGTACTGCGTTGGTTTTCCCTTGAAGAGGAAAGGGTGATGCAGTAAAGTAGTGTAAGTATTTCCCTCAGTTTTGAGAACCAAGGTATCAATCCAGTAGGAAACCACGCTCGAGTCCCACGCACCTACACAAACAAATAAGAACCTCGCAACCAACGCAATAAAGGGGTTGTCAATCCCTTCACGGTCACTTACGAGAGTGAGATCTGATAGATATGACAAGATAATATTTTTGGTATTTTTATGATAAAGATGCAAAGTAAAACAAATGGCAATAAAAGTAGCTAAGTGTTGGAAGATTAATATGATGGAAAATAGACCCGGGGGCCATATGTTTCACTAGTGGCTTCTCTCAAGAGCATAAGTATTACGGTGGGTGAACAAATTACTGTCGAGCAATTGATAGAATTGAGCATAGTTATGAGAATATCTAGGTATGATCATGTATATAGGCATCACGTCCGCGACAAGTAGACCAAAATGATTCTGCATCTACTACTATTACTCCACACATCGACCGCTATCCAGCATGCATCTAGAGTATTAAGTTCATAAGAACGGAGTAACGCTTTAAGCAAGATGACATGATGTAGAGGGATAAACTCATGCAATATGATATAAACCCCATCTTGTTATCCTCGATGGCAACAATACAATACGTGTCGTTTCCCTTTCTGTCACTGGGATCGAGCACCGCAAGATTGAACCCAAAGCTAAACACTTCTCCCATTGCAAGAAAGATCAATCTAGTAGGCCAAACCAAACTGATAATTCGAAGAGACTTGCAAAGATAACCAATCATACATAAACGAATTCAGAGGAGATTCAAATATTGTTCATAGATAAACTTGATCATAAACCCACCACTACTAGAAAAAGGCTTACTAGTGGCGCACCAGTTTTGCCTACTAATGGCGCACTACTGGTGCGCCACTAGCATCACGCCACTAGTAATTTTTACTAATGGCGCACCGCTGGTGCGCCATTAGTATCTGGTACTCTAATGGCGCACCTGGCAGTGCGCCATTAGTATAGGCCACGGTGCGCCATTAGTATGCCTCCCAGGGGGCCATATATACCCATGTGCTTTGCCATACTAATGGCGCACTGTGGTGTGATGCGCCATTAGTATCCTTCGGCATACTAATGGCGCACTGCTGGGTGATGCGCCATTAGTACCCTCTGGCATACTAATGGCGCACTGCTCTGAGATGCGCCATTAGTATCCTTTGGCATACTAATGGCGCACGTTGGCGTGATGCGCCATTAGTATGTATATTAGGGATTATATTTTTTTCTTTTCTGATTTTTGCAAAGATTACAAAATATATTATTGGACAGAATATAAGCAGCAGGACACAACAACAGCAGATTCATCGAATACAATAGAAGATTAGTCTCCGAATACAATTCATCATATTAGTCTCCGAATTCAAAAGACCGAATGAAGATAGAACATTACAAGTCTCGAGACCGTGAGTAGCGAGTTTGTCTTCACATTACAAGTCGATATCGATCATCTAAACTACCATCACATAGAAGAGAGCTACGGTCATCACGATGAGCATCATCGCGATGAAACTGGTCTTCATCCGGTTCCTCCAACGCTCCCTCCTCTCTCCCGCTAGATAGCACGCGTATCTAGATTCCGCCTCCGCCCTAGTGGTGTACCCTTTGTAACTGTTACCGCTGAAACGGTGAACCTGTCTCCGACACTCCTCCCAGTCGTCGTAGACTCCGGGAACCTTACCCTTGTACACGACATACGACGGCATCTCTATGCACTAGCCAAACAACAGACAATACATAAGCAATATATAAGTATGCAACAAAAGGATCGGAAGAGAAAAGCAAGACATTAATAGCATGATTCATGGTCCTACTAATAAATAGCATCGATTACATCTAAGTTGAACGACTGTCCAAACCAAAGAGACATACAAGTTCACTAGAGTTTAATTACAACATGAGCTAATCAATGTTTCAGAACTACACATAGCATCACTACTTTCGACTCGACTCATGGGACCGGAGCGTGGATGAAGCTGCCGTCTGTCGTGATGGTCATGAAGTCGCGGACGTTGTCAGCCTGCATTTGTAGCGTTGTGTCTATCTCGCTGTTGGACGGTTGAAATTTGAGGTAGAACTGCCCCGAGGTACGATGGACATCTTGATGGATGATTTCTGCAAACTCCGACTGGATGCGAAAGAATTCTTGTCGGATGTCCGCGTCCTGGATTGCCGCCAAGCTTGCGGCCCAATCTTTGAGATTATTTGGTAGCAGAAGGTGATTATGGTCCCGCACGATCGCCCGCATGTGATGGAGGGCGTAGTAGGCATCCTTCTAACCGCCAGGCGGCTGCTTGACGCAGGGGAACATCGTATTGTGGGTGAACATGTGCCTGCCGTACCTACGAACTGGCCTCTTAAAGGTGCCTCCAGATGCGGCGTAGCCGGGGAGAGCATCATCAAGAACTTTCTTGATATTTGTGTAGTCTATCTTGGAGTCACGGTCCGGGTCGAAATACGTGGCCATGGAATATTTCGGGCTTAAGAGGATGAGTGTGCAATGTGTGTCACTGCACAGAACACGGAATGTTAGAAAAAAAAAGAACGATCGAAATCTAAGAAATCATATGTTACGGGGCGGTTAGGAGATGACTTACTCGGGAAAGTAAGGCACGAGGAAGTTATCCTTATCTGGGTTTGCCAGAATGACGCCTTCGAGGTGTGAACTCGCGATTTGCCAGTCCCCAGCGCTGCCCAAGATCTTGGCACGCATGTAGAAGGGGTCGACTATCACAATGTCCGGGGTCTTGTCTCTAATGATCCGCATCTCCATACTCAGCAAAAACAGCCGAACAAAGGTGTAGTGCAGCGGATGAAGGTTAAGCATAGCAAAGATGTCATCAAATCGCAGGACGATCGTACCCCCGACGGCGCTATCCACAAAGCCCTTGCCCTCTGGCACCTTGGCCACGAAAACCGGGTATGCCACATCATTCTCTCTGAGACGCCGCTTCTCCAAAGAAAGAACACTGTCATGCAGACTCCGCATAGCACCGGTTGCAGCATTGAGCATATTTGTCGGTAGCATCGGCCTACCCGCCACATGCACCCTCCTCGAGATATCCTTAGGTGAAGGTGGCCCGTCCTGAGCACGGATCGTACTCGGTGCCGGCTGGCTCGCACTGGCGCCCTTGTTAGTCTTTCATTTCCGTCCCTTCTTCTTGATCTGCTGTAATGGGACCGAGTTCTGCTCACAGACCGCCTTCTTGAGCGTGTTGGGGCTGATAATATTTGGCACCTCAGCTATCTGAGGCTCGGTGAAGGCGGCAACTGGAGGCGTCTCCTGAGAACTGAACGCCAGACGACGCTTGTTGCAATTGGGTTTCTCCGCCGTACCAGCTAGATCGCGGTCGTCTTTTTGAGGGTTGGGTTCTTGAGAAGGAGGCCTGCAGAACTCGTCACCGTACCCATGTTCAGCAAAGTACTTATCGACGTTGGTAAATGTACCGTCGTCGTTGTCGTCGTCGTCCGGATCCTGTGCCATATGCATGTTCGGATCCTGTGCCATAGGGATGTCCGGCATGTCCGGTAGCGTTGCGGCGTTCTTGCCATGGCTTGGCGCTGGCACGACTGGCGGTCTTGTCTGTGGGGTGGTGTCCCCCGCCCCCAAACGAATCTGGCTCTTCGGCCAAAGCAGGGGCCAGCTTACACAGGCGCTGAGGGTCATCACATCATCTTCGTCGGCCCCAGCGGGTCGAATCGGAGGTAACAACTCGTCGCAGCCTGGCAGCACCCGAACCAGTTCAACCCTATACAAGGTGGGTGGCATCGGATTACCGTGGAACACGCGGTTGCCCGGTTGAACGATTCTGCCCTTGGCGACATCGACCAACTCGCCGCCCACGAAGTGCAGGAGAGTGCAAGGAACATCGGTGGCGCCCTGCGAAAACATGTAGGGCGTCAGGGATGCCCAGTCAAAGGCAAGGAGATGAAGTCATCGGCCGAGAGGCTTAGTTACCATGATGCCGTCGAGCTCGGCTAATGTCGAGGCACCGCCAACTGCGGGCGTGCGCGTGCAACTGACGGAGGGGCCACTTGCTGGCGAGGTGTCGGCCGGCGTACACCCAGGTGCATTAAGCTCCAATGCCCGTGCCGGCGTCGGAGACACGAATACCGCCTCCGCCGGAGACACCAATGGCGCCGCCTGCGCGTTGTGCGAGTTGCTGGCCGTGAAGCTGGGAACCGGGGGAGGCCCCTGTTGGCCGCCCGCAATCCACGTCGTCAGCCCCTGAATCAAGGTAGGCACAATGGCGGTGAGCGTCGTTCCCAGTTGTTGTTGCACTTGCTCTTGGACAATCTCCGGAATCCGTGCCACTTGTGCCTTGAGTTCTTGAACCTCGCGCGACTGGCTTTCCGAGCTGGTCTTTTTCTCCTTTCGCGCACCAGCGGTATAGTATGACGACCATTTTGTGGACAAGCCTTTGCCGGCCACACGACCAGCTGACGACGGCTTACTGAGCTTATCCTTGTTTTTCATTACGTTCAACGCCCTATCTAAAGGGGTGTCAAAAGGGGAGCTCTGAGATGACCCCACGCTACTGCTTTCAGCCTCCTGCGGAAGGAATGTGAACCATTTAGAAATTTGGCTTCATTAGTTAGAATGCAACCATATGGAGCTAATTACGCGGGGGTGTATTCCTTACCAGAACAAGCTCAAGCGCCCTGTCTTCGGATCCGTGGTAAGCTCCTTTGTTACCGGGTCCTTCTTGTACCGGGCCCTTACAAAGTTCCTGGTCTGCTTATCAGGGAATTTCTCGAAGCGGGGCGGTAGGCCTTGCTCGGCACGCTCCGCGTCCTCCTTGTCCCATATAGGCTCCGCCACTATGTAACTGCCGGGACCGAGTTGGTGGACCCCTAAGTTCAACTGCCGCATTTCTTTCCCCCACTGACTTGATTCGGAGGTTGCGCTGCTCTCGCACTTGATCTTGAACTCCTTGTAGTCATCTTCGCTCATCAAAGGATATTTTGCCTTGATCTTCTCATAACTATAACCTTTTTCAATCATTGCCTTCACCGTGCTTCTCCATGTAGACAGGGCCGTGCTCATCCTCGTGAGGGCGGCACTGTTCACTTTATTCCCTGAGAGGCGTGTGTTTGCAAACTCATCGGGGAACTTGTATCGTTCGTGCAGCTTCGTGAAGAGGAGGCAGCGCAAATTCCCTCGGTCCTTATGCCTTAGGTTCTCGGGTATAACCATGGTGGTGAAATACCGGTCTTCTTTTATGACGCTCTTGGCCCATCTGACACGGAACATCGGGACCTTCTCTCTAGCGTAGCTCAGCTCCCAGATCTCCTCGATCCTTTTGTAGTATCTGTCCTTGTCGTTACCGGTGTAGCATTCCATCGTTACCCCGGAGTTCTGATAACCATCGCTCTTCATGTCCTTGTCCTCGGTGTAGAATGTGTAGCCGTTGATATCGTACGCCTCATACGTCATCAGGTTGTGCTCGGCGCCCTGCGACAAGGCGAATATGAGTTGTTCTTCCGCGGAAGAATCCTCATGTAAAGGGTACGACATAAGCTTCTGCTTGAACCAACGCGTGAAACATGAGTTGTGCTCTTTGAATATATCTCCGTCCGTCCTCTGTTGGCCTCGGTCATTGTACGTCTTCTCAATAAACGTTTTGTGCTCTACCACCCAAGGATCGACCACGTCTATGTGTTGTAGCGCGACTGGGTTTGCTCTTTCAAAGTCGGCGAGTCGACCATCGAAGTCGACATGCATTTCGCGGCGACCCTCACGGTGACCCCATCCAGCGAGCCTGCCGAGCTGCCTGTTGACGGGCAGACCAACGGGGTTCTCGATGCCTAGATAATTCATGCAGTAGGAGATGCACTCTTCGGTCAGAAAGCCCCTGGCTATGCTTCCCTCTGGACGTGACATGTTGCGAACGTATCCTTTGATGACACCATTCATCCTTTCGAACGGCATCATGCTGTGCAGGAACGTCGGCCCGAGTTGGATGATATCCTCCACGATATGGACCAGCAGATGCACCATAACGTCGAAGAATGCGGGAGGGAAGTACATCTCAAGCTCGCATAGTATCACCACGATCTCTTCCTGTAGCCTTCTGAGTTGCCTCACGCCAACCAACTTCCGAGAGATGACGTCGAAAAAGTTGCATAGGCCAAATAGCGTTTCACGGACGTGTGCGTCCATGATCCCACGGATTGCAACTGGAAGTATCTGCGTCATCAGCACGTGACAGTCGTGAGACTTCATCCCGCTGAACTTCTGCTTCACTGAGTCTAGGTATCTGCTTATCTTCCCCGCGTAACCGTAAGGAAGTTTTACTCCTACGAGGCAGGTGAAAAACTGATCGATCTCCTCCTGACTTAGAGTGAAGCACGCGGGAGGGAAGTCATTTCCGGTCTTCTTGGCCTTTTTGCCTTTGCGACGACTTTCCGTGTCCTGCTTCGCCTCATCATCATCATCATCATTAGCGTGAAGCTCCTCCCTGATGCCCATTGATTTCAAGTCTGCCCTTGCTTTCGGCCCATCTTTGGTCCTCTCTGGCATGTTGAGCAGGGTACCAAGCAGACTCTCGCACACGTTCTTCGTGATATGCATGACATCAAGGCTGTGAGGCACACGGTGGATCTTCCAGTACGGTAAGTCCCAGAAAACAGACCTCGTTTTCCATACCTTCAGCAGTGGCTCTGGCGCCTTTCGCTTCTTTCCCGGCTCTGGCGCCTTTTGCTTCTTTCCCGGCAGTGGGCAATCTTTCCAATTTTTCAACAGCTCGTCTATTTCCTCGCCGCTCCTCGTACGCGGGCATCTTCGGGGTTCGGTTTCACCATCGAACAGATCCTTGCATTTCCTCCACGGGTCATCGTCGCGAAGCCACCTTCGATGTCCCATGAACATGGTTTTCGAAGACCCGGGATCTCTATCTAGCTGGCGATACGTTGTGTCATCCATGCACCTGACACATCCAGAAAATCCGTGGACCACCTGCCCCGCAAGATATCCGAAACCGAGATAGTCGTGCACCGTCGTGAGCAGTGCGGCTCTCATAGGGAAATATTCTTTCTCTGTGGCGTCCCACGTATTGGCTGGCGTTTTCCACAGCGTGTCTAGCTCCTCTTCTAGCAGCCCCAGATACAGATTGATGTCGTTCCCTGGTTGTTTCGGCCCTTCAATTAGCATGTGAATGTACTTCCTCTTCATGCACAACCAGGGGGGAAGGTTGTACATCCACACAAACACATGCCAGGTGCTATGTGTGCTTCTCTGGCTGCCAAACGGATTGACTCCATCGGTGCTCGCGCCCAGCACGATGTTCCTTGGATCGTTCCCAAATTCTGGGTGTTCGAAGTTCAACGCTTGCCACTGGCTCCCATCCTTAGGGTGACTCAGCATCTTGTCTTTTTTATTTATCTCCGGATCATTTGCGTCATCTTCTCGCTTCTTCTCCTCCCTATCCGCGTGCCAATGCAGGAGCTTTGCTACCTTAGGGTCCGTGAAATACCGCTGCAGACGAGGAGTGATCGGAAAGTACCACACCACTTTTCGAGGAGCTTTCTTCCTCTTCTTGTATCGAGTGACGCCGCACACCGGACATATGGTAGACTCCGCGTGCTCGTCCCGATAAATGATGCAATTGTTCATGCACACATGGTATTTCACGTGCGGTAAATCCAGAGGACACACGATTTTCTTCGCCTCCTCGAAACTGGTCGGGCACTTGTTCCCCTTGGGAAGACGTTCGTGCCAGAATGACATGTTCTCGTCGAAGCATGCGTCGGTCATTTTGTGCTTTACCTTCATCTCCAGAGCCATGAGCGTTACTTTCAGGCGGGTATCCTCGGGCCTGCATCCTTCATACAATGTAGTAACCGCGGCTATCTCCAGTTGATCCAGCTTGGCTTTCTCTCGGGCGGCAGCTCTTGCGTTATCCGTCTGCTTGAGAAGCAGCTCTTGAATATGAGGGTCCTGCACCCAGCCCATCGATGGTCCATCGTCGTATGCTCCGCCGGCATCTTCATCTTCATGATCATGCCCTTCGTCTGCTCCCGCATCTTCCTCATCATCATGTCCGGCATCTTCTACATGATGACTGTGTACAACATCACCGTCGTGATCATGTCCTGGAGATTCTTCGTCTTCTCGCCCGCCCGAGCCGCGGTGGTTGTCTTGCTGCCCGTCCTCATTTCTTGCCCGACCCCCATGGACGACTTCATAGTCATCTTAATCACCTTGCCATCGATAGCCATCCATGAAACCACGCAAGAGCAGGTGGTCCCGCACCAGCCCTGAATCCGGGTCCGCAATAAGGCTCTTCAGCTTGCATCTTCGACACGGACATCTTATCTCCGTATCGTTCTTTTCAAGCATCTCGGCCTTCGCGGAGCTCAAAAACCTATTCACGATGCCTTCGGTCATCGTGCGGACCATGGTCGCCTGCGGGGTAGAGCAAAACGACATTTTAGAACCAAGAAAAAATTTGGCATGACTTTCCCTAAAAATAGGACCAAAAAGAATGCATAGTGCCAAAATTCTCGCCGAAACGGAAATGAATCAACATTCCGACAAAATATTGGCAACTATCGCATTTCAAATACCGGTACCTGCAAACACAAACATATATGCAACACCACAAACATATGCAACACCACAAACATACATAGATCTAGCTAGGACATAAAAAGTGCATGTGCACGTTGTTGGAGGGAGAACAACATAAAGATAGCTTCCCCCTTACTTACCTATCAAAAAAAAGGGGTTTAACCATGTAATTTGGATGAATTTATGGTGCAAATGAGGTGAGGAGGAGGAGGAGGCAGCCGAGACAAGCTTGGAGGAGGGAGGAGAGAATGAAGTGGGGAAAGTGAGTGGGTAGGTGTGGCTGTCCAAAATATCTAGCTCATCCCAGGTTGCTAATGGCGCACCACCACATAATGCGCCATTAGTAACCCTGGTTACTAATGGTGCACCTGCTGGTGGTGAGCCATTAGTAGTTTTGCAAAAAAAAACACTAATGGCGCACCTGGGGCAGTGCGCCATTACTAGCTAAACTAGTAATGGCGCACTGCCCCAGGTGCGCCATTAGTAGTTTTGCAAAAAAGTAAAAAGTAAAAAAAATATTGTCGTGGCGCACTATGTTGCTGCTGCGCCATTACTAGTTACAACTAGTAATGGCGCACTGTGCCCTGGTGCGCCATTAGTATGTCTGGCAAAATAAAAAAAATTGTTACTAATGGCGCACCGTGTGTCTGGTGCGCCATTAGTGTATTTCACACTAATGGCGCACCAGCAGATGGTGCGCCACTGCTACATAGCAATGGTGCACCACATGTCTGGTGCGCCATTAGTGGCCATTCCATCTATAGCCCTTTTCCTAGTAGTGCACAATTCATCGGTCTCGACAAACACACCGCAATAGAAGATTACATCGAATAGACCTCCAAGAGAATCGAGGATAACTTTGTATTGAGATCCAAAGAGAGAGAAGAAGCCATCTAGCTAATAACTATGGACCCGAAGGTCTGAGGTAAACTACTCACACATCATCGGAGAGGCTATGGTGTTGATTCCCCAGGTGCCCACAAACAATCCACCTAGATGTATATTAAAGTAGCCACCTTAAGTAATCCCTTAATTCATAATAATGCTCACAACTGTCATGAATCACTCAACCAAACCACGTCTACGAGCATATCGTAGCAGTTTAAGCATACGTAGTAACATCCCAGGGTTTGAATAAAAGACAATAGGTTCTACCTCATCAACTACTTCCCAATACACACATGTTAATCAAATCCTACTCATGCAATGTTTGAGGGTTGAAACTAATGCATAAAAACTGGGTATTAAAGGGATATGATCAAAGTGTCACTTGCCTTGCTGACGATCTGAAAACCCTAGTGATTCGTAGTAGCAAGCCTCGCACTCCGGAAACTCTATTGTGAACAAACAATAGCATACATAAGCACTCAAGCAATATGCAAGGGTAAACTCAAAAGAAAATATCCGACTAAAAGTTCAACTGAAGAGCTTCGATTTGCAAAAAGAATCAATCGAATCCGAGCTACGAAACTCAAACTACGATCAAAAGAAGTTTGAAAACAAAACTGCTTGAAACCAAATTTTAATTTGTCAAAATCATGTTCAAGTTGGTTATCTGGAAAGAGGGGAACAAGACGAAGATTTTGGCGTTGGTTTCACTGGATTTGGACAAACAAGCAAAAAGTTACGAGGGTTTAAAGATCAGGGACTAAATTGTAAAGAAAAGTATCCGTGGATAGGTCCATGGCCAAAAAAAAACCTAATGAACGAACGTTCGCTAACAGGAACTAACGAACGAATTCGTTCGTTAAAACACTCTAACGGGTGAACGTTCGCTACATAGCGAACCCTAAAAGAAAAACCCAAAAACTGAAACAAGAACCGGCGAACCGGAACGGTTTTTACCGGTTAAACGTCCTCGGCCGGCGGCGGTCAATAGTGGGCGGCGCGGCGGCTCCGGCGAGCGGGGCGGCAGCGCGAGCAGCGGCGGCAATAGCGGGGCGGCGACGCGAGCAGCGGCACCGGCGGCGGTGTGCGGCTGTGGCGGCGGGGTGTGCGGTTGCGGCGGCGGGGTGATGTGGGGAAGAGGGGGGGTGGCGGCGGCGGCTTATAAAGAGGGGGGTCGGCCCAGCTTGGAGGAGGGGGCACGAGGCAGCGGCAGACTCGAAGTCTGGTCCGGACTCCGGCGAGTCCGTGCGGGAGCGGGACTCCGTCCCGGCGCGGGAGGCGGCGGCGGCAGCGGGCCGGCTTGGCTCGGCTGGGCAATTCACCCAAAAAAGAAAAAATCCTAATAAAATAAAAAAATCTAAAAATACAAGAAATATTTTTCACCGTCCAAACCTAATATTTAGAACAAAGTGAACATATTTCTGGCCTAAAAATGCATATTTTGTTCCAATTCAAAGAAAATGGCAAATAAAATACGAATAAAATAATAATTTGATTTTGAAAATTTCTTCTCCAATATTCCTCTCTTTTGAAGAAGTCATTTTATCTTCTCTCTTTTACTTTTATTATTGGAAATAATTGGAGAGAAAAATATTAAAATCAAATTGATCCTCTTTTCAAATTTGATAAAATTCAAATATAAAAATTTGTGAAATCTCCAACTCTCTCCTTGGGTCCTTGAGTTGCTTAAGACTTCTAGGATCACAACCAAAATGCAAATAAAATAGGATATGCATATGATGGCCTATGTATAACATCCAAATTGAAAATTGGGATGTTACAAACCTACCCCCTTAAGATGAATCTCACCCTCGTGATTCGGGTTGGCTAGAAAATAGGTGTGGGTGGCCTTTCCGTAGGTCTTCCTCTCGCTCCCAGGTGGCTTCCTCCTCGGTATGGTGGCTCCACTGAACTTTGCAAAAACTTGATAACCTTGCTGCGTGTAACTCGGCTGGCAAACTCGAGAATCTTGACGGGCTTCTCCTCGTAGGTTAGATCACTGTCCAACTGAATTGCTTCCAGGGGCACTGTATCTCTCAGAGGAATATCGGCCATCTCTGCATGGCACTTCTTCAACTGGGAAACATGAAACACATCGTGAACTCCTGACAATCCTTCTGGTAACTCCAACTTGTAGGCGACTTCTCCCATACATTCCAGAACTCGGTATGGTCCTACAAATCTTGGGGCTAACTTTCCTTTAACTGTGAATCGTTTAACTCCTCGCAGTGGTGACACACGAAGATATGCTCTGTCTCCAACTTCATAGACTACCTCCTTGCGTTTAGTGTCAGCATAACTCTTCTGCCTGGACTGAGCTACCTTAAGTCTATCACGAATCAACTTAACCTTCTCTTCAGACTCTCTGATCAAATCGGGTCCAAACAGTTGTCGGTCTCCAACTTCATCCCACATCAAAGGTGTCCTGCACCTCCTTCCATACAAGGCTTCGAAAGGGGCCATCTTCAAACTAGCCTGATAACTGTTTTTGTATGAGAACTCTGCGTAAGGAAAATTATCATCCCAACTAGATCCATAATCTAGCACACAAGCTCTCAACATGTCCTCCAGAATCTGATTGACTCTCTCGGTCTGTCCATCTGTCTGCGGATGAAAGGCTGTACTGAATTCTAGCCTGGTACCCAAAGTCTGGTGCAACTGATTCCAATACTTCAAAGTAAACTGTGTTCCTCTATCTGATACGATGGTCCTCGGAACTCCGTGCAGACATACAATCCTGGTCATATATATCTTGGCCAACTTCGCACTCGTGTAAGTAGTTTTCACTGGGATAAAGTGAGCCACTTTGGTCAAGCGATCAACTACTACCCAGATAGAATCATATCCCGATCGTGTCCTGGGTAATCCGGTGATGAAATCCATGCCAAGCTTGTCCCACTTCCATTCGGGTATCGGCATAGGCTGCAGTAATCCTGCCGGCTTCTGGTGTTCTGCCTTAACTCTCTGACATACATCACATACGGCTACATACTCGGCAATATCCTTCTTCATACCTGTCAACCAAAAATGTTCCTTCAAATCCAAATACATCTTGGTGTTTCCGAGGTGAATCGAGTATGGCGAGTCATGAGCTTCCTGAAGTATTAACTTCCTGATCTCTGCATTATTGGGTACATATACATGATCCTCAAACCATAAAGTTTCGTGCTCATCCTCATGAAAACCCTTGGCTTTTCCTTTGCTCATCTCCTTTATCTCAGCAATTTCCTTATCATCCTTTTGAGCTTCTCGAATCTTTCCCAATAATGTGGACTGAACCTCCATTGCTGCAACAAAACCTCTTGGAACTATCTCTAAACGAAGTTCCTTGAGATCGTCGACCAACTCCTGCGGTAATCCTCCGCTTACGACGGTATTAACATAACTCTTGCGGCTCAAAGCGTCTGCTACGACATTGGCCTTTCCTGGGTGATAATGCAGCTTCATATCATAATCTTTTATTAGTTCCAACCATCTCCTCTGCCTGAGATTCAACTCCTTCTGCGTGAAAATGTACTTTAGACTCTTGTGATCCGTGTACACATCACAACAGTTTCCAATAAGAAAATGTCTCCAGGTCTTGAGCGCATGCACTATAGCTGTTAGCTCTAAATCATGCGTGGCATAATTCAACTCATGAAGTCGAAGCTGACCTGAGGCATATGAAACAACTCTTCCGTCCTGCATTAGTACACCTCCAAGTCCTAGGCGAGAAGCGTCACAATACACTTGGAAATCCTTGCGTATGTCCGGAAGAATTAGTACTGGGGCTGTAACCAAACGTTTCTTCAACTCCTGAAAACTGGCCTCACATTCCTCGGTCCATTTGAACTTGGTGTCCTTCTTCAACAACTCCGTCATGGGTTTCGCAATCTTGGAAAAATTCTCAATGAATCTCCAATAATATCCTGCGAGTCCCAGAAAATTGCGGATCTCTCCAACTGAGGTGGGTGCCAACCACTCAGTGACAGACTGAACCTTGGGGTCTACTGTTATACCTTCTCCTGATATAACATTTCCAAGAAATCCAACTTCCTTCAACCAAAACTCACATTTGCTGAATTTGGCGTATAGCTGATGTTCACTGAGCTTCTCGAGAACTAATCTCAAATGTTCCTTGTGTTCCTCTTCATTCTTCGAGTATACCAATATATCGTCAATGAACACCACAAAAAACTTATCCAAGAATTCCATGAACACCTTATTCATCATACTCATGAAATGGGCAGGGGCGTTAGTCAATCCAAAAGACATAACCGTGTACTCATATAGCCTGTACCTTGTGGTAAAAGATGTATTAGGTATATCCTGTTCTCGGATCTTCAGCTGGTGGTATCCTGATCGAAGATCGATCTTGGAGAATACTTTGGCTCCCTATAGTTGGTCAAGCAAATCGTTGATCATTGGTAGTGGGTACTTGTTCTTGATCGTCACCTCATTCAATGCCCGATAATCAACAACCATCCTCAAAGATCCATCCTTCTTCTCAACTAAAAGCACTGGGGCTCCCCACGGTGATGAACTTGGTCGGATATAACCTTTCGCCAATAACTCCTTAATCTGCTTCTTAATTTCCTCCAGATCATTTGCTGGCATCTGATACGGTCTCTTCGATATTGTTCCGGTGCCTGGCAACAACTCTATCAAAAACTCTATGTCTCGATCTAGCGGCATGCCTGGTAGTTCTTCTGGGAAAACATCCGGATAATCCTTCACAACAGGCACTTCTTCCTGAACAACTCCCGAGAGGGAATTTACTTGGGTCCTCCTTGGCGCATGCCTAGATACATACTTGATCCTCTTTCCCTCCGGGGTGGTGAGTATAATTGACTTACTAGCACAGTCGATGTTTCCTCCATACTTCGATAGCCAATCCATGCCTAGTACCACATCCAATCCTTGTGACTCCAAAATTTATTATATCTGAGGGAAAAACATGGCTGCCAATGGTTAAAGGTAACCGATCACACCATCAGCTGGTCATATACTCCGTTCCTGGCGAGCTTACTAACATGGGTGACCTAAGGGCTAAAGTTGGCAATTTAAACTTGTCCACAAATCCCCTTGATATGTATGAATGCGATGCACCAGTGTAAAAAAGAACGAGAGCAGTAAATGATTTAAGCAAAAACTTACCAATCACTGCGTCCTGCTGCTCTTCAACTTCCTCCACATTGATGTGGTTCACCTGACCTCGGGTCAAGGGGCTAGGCTTCTTTCCAGAGCCTCCATTACCATTACCATTCTTCTCTCAGAACAATCATCAGCGTAGTGCCCTGTCTTCCTGCATTTGTAACAGGTAACGTGACTCAGATCCTTTTAGCGGGTGTAGCGGGGTTGGGACGGTTCGGACTGCTGCTTCCTCCATTCCCATTCCCATTTTTAGAGCTACTGTGGTTATGTGGTATTCCTCCATTGTGAGTGTGGCCTCCATGATTATGATGGGTATGTCCTCCCGAGTTCAGGGTCAAACGAGGCTTCTGCTGAGCTCCAGAATTATACTTCCCCTGTCCATACTTCCTTTTGCGGCTCTCTATCTATTGTTGCTTGCCTTCTATCATAAGAGCCCTATCTACCAACTCCTGGTAGTTAGCAAATGTTGCCACCATCAACTGCATACTCAGCTCATCATTCAGCCCTTCCATAAACTTCTCCTGCTTCGTGGCATCTGTGGCCACATCATCTGGGGCGTAGTGAGCTAACTTACTGAACTCATCCACGTACTGCCCCACAGTATGATTTCCCTGGCGTAAGTTGCGAAACTCACGCTTCTTCATACTCATAGCTCCAGCTGAGACATGTGCAGTGCGGAATGCTTGCTGAAACTGATCCCAAGTGATATTGGCCAAGGGGAAAGTGGCGGTGTAATTCTCCCACCACGAGGCTGCGGGTCCATCCAGTTGGTGTGTGGCAAAACGCACCTTCTCAGCATCTGTGCAACCTGCGGTGGTCAGCTCCCTTCCAATCCTGTGGAGCCAATCATCAGCAACAATCGGCTCGGTGCTACTAGAAAACATCAGCAAATTCAACCTCAGAAAACAGGCTAAATTGTCAACTAGAGATGGTAGCGGTGGGTTGTTGTTATTGTCGTTGTTGTTGTTGCCTTGGTTCTGGACTAGCAACTGCATCAAGGCATTCTGCTATTGGATCAACTGAGTGAGTTCCGGTGGGAAGACAAATCCAGGGTCACGTCTCGGAGGCATCTGATAGGTTTAGAGGGGTGAGAATAGAGTAGAGTGAGGTCTAAAGAGAAATGACTACCCATATGCACATGAGACAAACACATTCATATCACACCACTCAATTCAAACAAGCTCATACAATTGATCTAAGGTACCGTTACAAACTACTCGGGCTATTTCTATATACATGGGGGGAAAATACTACTGATAATATGGTGGTTGACTAGAAATTTTGATCGGTGGACGACTCCATAATGTCAGCTCCAGCTGTGTCTTCATAATCATCATCACTATCGGGGTCAGAGTCGGTGTCGTCGATGATGATGTAGTCTTCAGAACAGATGTCTACTTCAGGTTCGGGATCTCCCATGAATATTCCCAGCTTCTTCTTCAAGTCTTCATTCTTCTCCAGTAGTACATCAATTTCCTCTTCATAGCCATCGCGCGTAGACTTGACTTCCTCTTCTAGCTCCATGTTCCTGGTCATCACCTTCTTCAGGTCTATTATGCTGGCGCACATTTGGTTCTCCTGATGACGGATGTGCTGATTTAACTCCTGGATGTAGGCTGCAATAGACTTGTCCCTCCTAGTGCTAATCATCTCCCATTGCTCATCTCGGCGTCCACATATCTGGTAGATGGTGTCCTTAAGATCCTTGTTGTATACCTCGCCGATGCATCCCATGGCGATGTGGGCTGCCATGCTCTTTCCTAGACTCCAGGTTGGTCCATCAAAGGAAAACTCTATGCGCTCCGTAACTGACGCGAACGTCCTTCTTGGAACATGAACTCGAATCATCCAATGCTCCTCTTCTGGTAAAGTGGCGGTGTAGGTCCCAGTGAAGCTTGGTATTCCAATGTTCAAGTACCTAGTGGCTTCCTTCAAGTGTCGTCCAAAAGGTGTATCCTCATCCGGTTGAGCAAACTTGTTCCTTGGGTCCGCCATCTATAGAGTAGAAAATGGGGAAGAGTCAGAAATGAGTAGAGAAGAGTATCCTATGGCTTATCCTAGTAGTCGCGTCCTACGGTCAGCGTGTGCTCTGATACCATCTTGTAGCGATGTAACGCCCACGATGCGGCTATATCTCCCACGTGTCGAGGCACGACTTAGAGGCATAACCGCATAGTGGTTTTGTCGCAAGAAGGGTCATCTTCACACAATCCCATGTAATGAACAAGAATGGGATAAAGAGTTGGCTTACAATCGCCACTTCACACAATTCATAAATATAAATCATACATCATCCAAAATACATACATATAGACCGACTACGGTCAAAATCCAGATGAAAATAAGACAACCCCAAATGCTAGGTCCCCGATCGTCCCAACTGGGCTCCACTACTGATCATCAGGAAAAGACACATAGTAACGACCACGTTCCTCATCGAACTCCCACTTGAGGTCGATCCCATCATCTGCACTGGCATCGTCGGCACCTACAACTGTTTTGGTAGAATCTGTGAGTCACGAGGACTCAGCAATCTCACACCCGCGAGATCAAGACTATTTAAGCTTATAGGAAAGGATGGTGAAATGAGGTGGAGCTGCAGCGGCAATAAGCATATATGGTGGCTAACATACGCAAAAGAGAGCGAGAAGAGAAGCAACGGAACGGACGTCATCTAGCAATGACCAAGAAGTGATCCTGAACTCCTACCTACGTCATACATAAGTCAGTCCGTGTTCACTTCCCGGACTCCGCCGAGAAGAGACCATCACGGCTACACACACAGTTGATGTGTTTTAATTGGGTCAAGTGACAAGTTCTCTACAACCGGACATTAACAAATTCCCATCTGCCTCATAACCGCGGGCACGGCTTTCGAAAGATAATACCCTGCAGGGGTGTCCCAACTTAGCCCATCATAAGCTCTCACGGTCAATGAAGGATAAACCTTCTCCCGGAAAGACCCGATCAGTCTCGGAATCCCGGTTTACAAGACATTTCGACAATGGTAAAACAAGACCAGCAAAGCCGCCCGAATGTGCCGACAAATCCCGATAGGAGCTGCACATATCTCGTTCTCAGGGCACACCGGATGAGCAGTCCGTACAACTAAAACCAATCCTCGAGTTTCCCCAAGGTGGCGCTGCAAAGGGCTCTAGTTTGGACCAGCACTCAGAGGAACACTGGCCCGGAGGTTTAAAATAAAGATGACCCTCGGGCTCTAGAAAACCCGGGGGAAAAAGGCTTAGGTGGCAAATGGTAAAACCAAGGTTGGGCCTTGCTGGAGGAGTTTTATTCAAGGCAAACTGTCAAGGGGGTCCCATAAATCACCCAACCGCGTAAGAAACGCAAACTCAAGGAACATAATACCGGTATGACAGAAACTAGGGCGGCAAGAGTGGAACAAAACACCAGGCATAAGGCCGAGCCTTCCACCCTTTACCAACAATATATAGATGCATTAATTAAATAAGAGATATAGTGATATCCCAAAATATCCATGTTCCAACATGGAACCAACTTCAACTTCACCTGCAACTAACAACGCTATAAGAAGGGCTGAGCAAAAGCGGTAACTTAGCCAAACAACGGTTTGCTAGGAAAGGATGGTTAGAGGCTGACATGGCAAAATGGGAGGCATGATATATCAAGTGATAGGTAGCGCGGCAAGGCAATAGAGCGAACAACTAGCAAAGCAAAGATAGAAGTGATTTCGAGGGGTGGTCATCTTGCCTGCAAGGTTCTCAGAGTTGTCGAAGGCTTGATCCTCGTAAGCGTACTCAACAGGTTCCTCGTTCATGAACTCGTCTCCTGGCTCTACCCAAGACAAGAACACAAGCAATGGAATCACAATCAATCACGAGAAATGTACAAGCAACATGATGCAATACATGAATGATATGCAAGATATGATATGCGATGCGTATGCGTGCTCCGGGAGGAAAATGATGAACAAGGCAGTAACTTGGCAAACCAAGCATGCCACTGGAAAGATGAGATGATTTCGGTCGAAATCGATATAAAGATCACCGGAAACGGATGCACGGTTTGCAAATGACAAGCAAAACAAAATGACACGAATCTGTGATTAACAGCATGATAGCTCTTAAAATGCAACAAGCAACAATTCTACAGCACTCCAACATAGCAACAAAGCATATGGCAGTAATCTACAGGAGATGCTTGACAAAATATGAACACTGAGCTACTGCTAGATCACAACACATCAAGCTCAAACAAGCATGGCAAAAGTGCAAAAGATATCAGGTTCACAGACTTCGTGAAATTACTGGGCATGGCAGAGAACAGCATCAGGTAGCAATGTTCAGAGCACGAAATCAACATGCTACAGGAACTTAACATGGCAAAACAAGGTATGGAAGTATTCTACTAAATGTATATTACAAAATTCCCTTAATGACAATAAGCCAAAAAGGTCCAGAAGATATGATGGCAACCATGTGAACATAGCAAGTTTCGTTAACAGGTTTCAGACTTAGCAGAAAACAGAGTATGGCAGAAATAATAATATGAAGGCATCTTGGTGAGCTTGATGTACTCACCACAAAGAAATTCATGACAAAACTAGAATACCTACAGCAATATGGCATGTTTATGAAGCTATCCATGGCAAGAGCAAAAGCATAGCATGTACGGATCAACTACAACAAGCTTGGCAAAAATGAATATCATGTTAAGAATCTGCCAGAAATATTTTATAGCAAAAGTAGAGCAAGTTTGAGTCGTGCTATGTCACTCCATAATTTCAAACAAGGGCATGAATGGATCAAATACAACAATATCTACAAAACATCCTTACTGAACATCCCCAAAATATGCATGGATCTCTCTGTAGCATCAAGTTTACATGGCAACAAAATAACAGCAGACAGTGACTTGGAGAATTCACTAAGTCCCTGAAATCAGAAACATTACGGGGCCTAGTTTGCATGCTTGTGCTAGTCACCACAGAGATCACAAAAATACATGACATACACCCTTGGAAATATGGCATGGCATACAACAAAACACATGTAGAGCTCATGCCCATAAGATGCACAGATTAAATGATACAAAAATGACAAATCTCCAAGTTCTGCTAAGAACCAGAAGATAGCAGCAACTAGCACTTTTGCAACAGAGATTTGGGCATCAAGATGGACTCTAATGAACATGGTGCAATGGAACAAAATGTATAGCATCACGAGACGAACAATTCAATATATTACACGTGCGAAACGGAGCTATGCACAGCGAGTTATGCAATGATGAACAGGTGCACATGCTGTAGAGAAAAATAACTTAGAGAACTAGGGGGGGGGTCTCGGGTCAACCTTAGGGTTTGACCCAGATCGGATCGAGGCCGAGGTCGTCGCCGGCGACGGGAGAGGAGGAGGAGACGGCGGGGGAGGACAGCGGCCGGAGGGGCGACGGCGCTCGCCGGCGACGAGGCGCGGGCGCGCGGCGGCGGCGGTCCTCGGGAGGCGCGGGGCAGCGGAGGCGGGCTCGCGCGGGCACGCCGGCGTCAGGCGAGGCGGCGGGCACGGCGGTGAGCGGCGAGGCAGCGGGGACGGCCGGCGGCGGGGCGGCGATGCAAGCGACGGCGGAGCACGGCGGAGGCCGGGCGGCGGCTCGGGGCCCGATCGCGCGCGGGCGGGCCGGCCTCGGGCCGCGGCGGCGCGGGGCGCGGTGGCGTGCCACGTGGCGTGAGGCGAGTGGACGGGGGCGGCGGCGCAGCTGTCCGGCCGGCGGCGGACACGTCCGGCGCGGCGCGAGGAGCGGGTTAGGGTTGATCTGCGAACGTTTTTCGGGAGGGTCACATATAAATAGGTAGAGGGAGCTAGGAGAGTCCAAATGTGGTGCGGTTTTCGCCCACACGATCGTGATCGAATGACCTACAGCATGGAGGAGAGTTTGGTGGGTTTTGGGCTGTTTATAGAGGGGGTTTTGCTGCAACACACAGAAGGCATCTGCGGTTACCCGGTTAACCGTTGGAGTACCAAACGACCTCCAAATGGAACGAAACTTGACCGGTGGACTCCCGGTGGTATACTAGGGCCACTTGACAAGCCTCGGTCCATTCCGAGAATGTTTGACACCCGCACACGAAAGAAAACAAGAGGGGTGCGCCGGAGGAGATAGGAGCGCCGGATTGCAAAACGGACAACGGGGAAAATGCTCGGATGCATGAGACGAACACGTATGCAAATGCAATGCACAAGATGACATGATATGAAATGCATGACATGGACAAAATGCAAAACGAAAGACAAAACCCGACCACGAAGGGAATATCTTAACACATAGACGAAAATGGCAAGAGTCGGTGTTACAAATATGGAAAGTTACATCCGGGGTGTTACAACACTCCACCACTACGAGAGGATCTCGTTCCGAGATCTAGGACTGAAAGAACTCCGGATATTCGGAACGGAGATGGTCCTCGCGTTCCCAGGTGGCTTCCTGGTCGGAATGGTGCGACCACTTCACTTTCAGGAATTTGATTGACTTGTTGCGAGTCTTGCGCTCAGTTTCTTCAAGAATAGCAACGGGGTGCTCATGATAAGACAGATCTTCTTGGAGGTCAATCTCTTCGAAGTTGATGGTGCGCTCAGGCTTCTTGAAGCACTTGCAGAGCTGTGACACGTGGAACACATCGTGCACGTTCGCGAAGTTGGAAGGAAGCTCAAGTTGATAGGCGAGGTCGCCTCTTTTACCAATGATCTTGAAAGGACCCACGTATCTAGGGGCAAGCTTCCCTTTGATACCGAAGTGACGAGTGCCTTTCATTGGAGAGACGCGGAGGTAGACATGGTCTCCGATCTCGAAAGCCAAATCACGGTGCTTACTATCATAGTAACTCTTCTGGCGCGATTGCGCGGCTTTGAGATTATCACGGATGACTTTACACATTTCTTCAGCCTCTGTGATTAAGTCATTGCCAAGAAGTTGGCGTTCACCAGTCTCTGACCAATTGAGAGGAGTACGGCACTTTCTGCCATAGAGAATCTCGAATGGGGCCTTGCCCGAACTCGCTTGGAAGCTGTTGTTGTAGGAGAATTCGGCATATGGAAGACAATCTTCCCATTTCATGCCAAAGGAAATGACACAAGCCCTGAGCATATCTTCAAGAATTTGATTGACTCGCTCGACTTGGCCACTAGTTTGAGGATGGAAAGCTGTGTTGAAGCGAATGTTGGTGCCCATGGCCTTCTGGAAGGGGTCCCAGAACTTAGAGGTGAATATGCTTCCACGATCTGAAGAAATCAATTGTGGAATGCCGTGCAAGGAGACAATTCTGGAGGTGTATAGCTCTGCCAACTGAGCTGCTATGATGGATTCTTTTATTGGAAGGAAATGAGCCACTTTAGAAAGCTTGTCGATGACAATGAAGATAGCATCATTTCCACGCTTGGACTTTGGAAATCCAGTCACGAAGTCCATTTCGATATGATCAAACTTCCATTCTGGGATAGCAAGAGGTTGGAGGAGACCAGCTGGTCATTGGTGTTCTGCTTTCACTCTTCGACAGACATCACATTCATTCACGAATTGAGCAATTTCTCGCTTCATTCGAGTCCACCAATACGACTGCTTGAGGTCATGATACATCTTCGTACTTCCAGGATGAATGGAAAGAAGAGAATTGTGTGCCTCGTTCATAATGACTTTCCTTAGATCACCTTTAGGAACCACAATCCAGTCCTCGAAGAGTAAAGTGTCTCTGTCATCAATGCGATAGCACTTGTATTTGGAAAGACCCTTGTCGATACCACGTTTCACCTTCTTCACCATGGCATCAAGGAGTTGTGCCTCACGAATTTGATCTTCCAAAGTAGGAGAGACTATGAGGTTGGCAAGAAAGCCTTGAGGAACAACTTGGAGATTCAGCTTGCGGAAAGCTTCACAAAGATCCGGTTGGAATGGCTTGAGAATTAAGCTGTTGCAATAAGCCTTCCTGCTTAAAGCATCTGCAATGACATTGGCTTTGCCTGGAGTATATTCAATACTCGGATTGTACTCTTGAATCATTTCGACCCATCGAGTCTGCCTGAGGTTGAGGTTGGGCTGAGTGAAGATGTACTTGAGACTCTTGTGATCGGTGAAAATGTCCACTTGTCTTCCCAACAAGAGATGTCTCCATGTTATTAATGCATGGACAACTGCCGCCAACTCAAGATCATGAGTGGGGTAGTTCTTCTCGTTGGGCTTCAACTGATGAGAGGTATAGGCCACAAGTTTCTTCTCTTGCATTAACACAGCACCGAGACCTTGGAGAGAAGCATCACAGAAAACTTCAAATGGCTTGGATTCGTCAGGAGGAGTTAAGACAGGAGCTGTGACTAGTTTCTCTTTGAGAGTGTTGAAAGCAACGTCACACTCAGGAGACCAGACATACTTCACATGCTTCTGGAGGAGGTTGGAAAGAGGCTTTGCAATCTTAGAGAAATTCTCAACGAATCTTCGGCAATAGCTTGCAAGACCAAGAAAACTGCGGAGCTGCTTGACATTCTGAGGAGGTTCCCAGTTCACAATTGCGGACACCTTCTCGGGGTTAACAGCGATGCCCTTGGCAGAGATGATGTGACCAAGGAAAAGAACTTCATCGAGCCAAAACTCACATTTTGAAAACTTAGCATAGAATTGATACTCTCTGAGCTTGTCGAGCACCAATCGCAAATGTTTGGCATGATCCTTCTTATTCTTGGAGGAGACCAAGATATCATCGAGATACACCAGGACGAATTCATTGGTATAGGGGTTGAAGATGAAATTCATCATCCGAGAGAATACTGGAGGAGCATTGACAAGGCCGAAAGACACGATAGTATATTCATAAGAACCAAAGCTTGTTCTGAATGCTGTCTTGGGAATATCTTCTTCACGAATGCGAATCTGATGATAACCCATACGGAGGTCAAGCTTGGAGAATACTTTAGCACCTTTGAGTTGCTCGAATAGCTCATTGATGTTGGGAAGTGGATACTTGTTCTTGATTGTTTTCTTGTTCAATGGACGGTAGTCGACACAAAGTCGGTCCGTGCCATCCTTCTTCTTTACAAAAGAACACCATAACCCCATGGAGAAGAATTCGGTCTGATCAAACCTAGACGCTCTGGTTCATCGAGCTGTTTCTTCAATTCCTTCAGCTCGTTGGGTCCAAGCTTGTATGGACGCTTGCAAACGGGTTCAGTGCCTGGCTCAAGTTCGATAACGAACTCAACTGGCCGATGAGGAGGCATACCCGGAAGCTCTTCTGGAAAGACATCTTGATACTCACAAACGACTGGAATTTGAGAGATGGCATTCAATTCGCCCTTCTCATTGAGAGAAAATAACCGAATGGTTTCATCACGAGCGGCAAAAATAATCACATCCTCAGAAGAATGTGTCAATTGAATTTCCCTGGCAGCACAATCAAGTTGAGCCTTGTGCTTAGAAAGCCAGTCCATCCCGAGAATTAGATCAATATCCGAGTCACCAAGAACAATTGGAGAAGACAGAAATTCATAGTCGCCCATCTTGATTGCGGAATCCCGAACGAATGCTTGAGAATCCATGATTGCTTGTATCTGCGTTGGTATTTCCCTGAATAGGAGAGCATGATGTAGCACAACAACGGTAAGTATTTCCCTCAGTTGTGAAACCAATGTTATCAATCCAGTAGGAGAACCAAGCAACACTATGTAAACAACACCTGCACACACAAACAACAAATACTTGCAACCCAACGCATAAGAGGGGTTGTCAATCCCTTAGCAGTATTGAGATAAATTAAATTGTATGAGATTTGGTCAATAGATCTAACTAAAATACAAAATAAAATAAATAAAGAAAAAGTGCAGCAAGGTATTTTTAGATTTAATATGATAGGAAATAGACCCGGGGACCGTAGATTTCACTAGAGGCTTCTCTCGATAAAATAGCATACGATGGGTAAACAAATTACTATTGGGCAATTGACAGAAGAGAAAATAATTATGATGATATCCAAGGCAATGATCATGTATATAGGCATCACGTCCAAGATTAGTAGACCGACTCCTGCCTACATCTACTACTATTACTCCACACATCGACCGCTATCCAGCAAGCATCTACTGTATTAAGTTCATGGAAAAATGGAGTAATGCAATAAGAACGATGACATGATGTAGACAAGATCTATTCATGTAGGAATAGATCCCATCTTTTTATCCTTAATCGCAACGATACATGCGTGTCATGTCTCCTTCTGTCACTGAGATTGAGCACCGCAAGATCGAACCCATCACAAAGCACCTCTTCCCATGGCAAGAAAAGACAATCTAGTTGGCCAAACCAAACCAAAGTTTCGGAGAAGAAATAAGAGGCTATAACAATCATGCATAAAAGAGTTCAGCAAAGACTCAAATAATATTCATGGATAGATCTGATCATAAAATAACAATTCATCGGATCCCAACAAACACACCACAAAAAGTCATTACATCAAATAGATCTCCAAGAACATCGAGGAGAACATTGTATTGAGGATCAAAAAGAGAGAAGAAGCCATCTAGCTACTACCTACGAACCCGTAGGTCTATGGTAAACTACTCACGCATCATCAGAGGGGCCAGGGTGGTGATGAAGAACCCCTCCGTGATCGTTGAGCCCTCCGGCAGAGTGCCGGAAAAAAGACCTCTAGATTAGATCTCATGGTTCTAGAACTTGCGGCAGCTGGAATTGTGTTTCGTCGACTCCCATAGGGTTTTTGGGATTTTAGAGTATTTATAGAGGTGGATGGCGGTGGAGAAGCTTCCCGTGGGCTCCACTACCCACCAGGGCGTGCCTAGGCCTTCTAGCGCGCCCTGGTGCCTAGTGGGCCCCACGGGCCTCCTCCCATGGACTTCCTTGGCTCCCTGGGTGTCTTCTGTCCAGAAAAAAATCTCCAAAAAGTTTCGTGGCATTTGGACTTCGTTTGGTATTGATATTCTGCAAAGTAAAAAACAAAGCAGAAAACAGTAACTGGCACTGGGCACTATGTCAATAGGTTAGCCCCAAAAAATGATACAAAGATGCTAGTAAATGAATATAAAACATCCAGGATTGATAATATAACAGCATGAAACAATCAAAAAGTATAGATACATTGGAGACGTATCAACATCCCCAAGCTTAATTCCTGCTCGTGCTCGAGTAGGTAAATGATAAAAACAGAATTTTTGATGTGGAATGCTGCCTAACATGTTCATCTCATATTCTTTTCTTTTGTAGCATGGACACTTGGACTTTTAGATGAATCAAAGCAATACTCTATAATTGACATGAGGACATCAATACTCAAGCATATCAACAAGCAACCTTGTCTTTCAAAATATCAACACTAAATAAAGCTATCCCTAGTCCATTATGCTCAATCATTGATCCATTTATGAAACACACTCAAATATTAGCTATATCCAATGCACAAGTATGACAATAGTGTTCGCTAGTTGGTGCTTTGTAAGAGAAGATGGAGACTCAAATAAAAAAAATTGCATAAAGTAAATAGATAGGCCCTTCGCAGAGGGAAGCAGAGATTTGTAGAGGTGCCAGAGCTCAAGCTTAAATTGAGAGATAAAATTGTTTTGAGAGGCATGCTTTTCCTGTCAATGAAAACGACCGAGAAATCCGAATACTTTCCATGCTAGATAAATCATAGGGGGTTCTCAAACATAAAATAAAGTTTATTCCTTGTTCCACCATTCTTTCACAATCCATGGCTAGCCGTATCCACGGGTGCCTTCCATACCAACACTTTCCAAGGAATTTATTATTAGACAACATAAAGTAAATTTCTTTTTTATTTCAGGACTGGGCATCCCTATTGCCTGCCACACTCTCGTGCAATGACAAGTGAATAAACACTCATCTTGAGAATAACACATCTAGCATGAAAAAATATTGGCCACCCCCTGCCGCTTCATGAGCGGTACGGGCACACAAGAAGGAAGTTCATTTTGAAAATTAGAGTTGGCACATACAAATTTACTTGGAATGGCATGGAAATACCGCATATAGGTAGGTATGGCGGACTCATTGGCACAACTTGGTTTAAGGAGTTTTGATGCACAAGCAGTATTTCCGCATAGTACAAGGAAAGGCTAGCAAATAGATTGAGAAGCAACCAACCAAAAAAATGAAAACGATCATAAACGAGCATTAAACATAACAAACACCGAATAATGCACCACAAGTAGGATGTAACTTCATTGCATAACTATTGACTTTCATGCATTCATAGGGAATCACAAACCTTAACACCAATATTCTTACTATAGCATAATTACTCACCAATGTGACTCACATATTATTATCTCCCTATCTCAAAACTATTACAAGGAATCAAGTTTATAATATCCAATGATCTTCGGGAAAGCATTTATTATACCCCCCTTCAATATCTATCACTTTGGGACTAATTTCATATATTACCACTGCTACTAACAAGCTCTCAAATGAATTTAAGTGAAGCATGAGAGCACATATTTCTTCAAAATAATGTTCTTCTCTCAAAATAATATACGTGAAGCAATGAGAGGATATTTATTTAAAATTTACTAACTCTCAAATTGATATAAGTGAAGCATGAGAGTATTTCTTCAAAATTCAAGCATCACCGTGCTGAAAAAGATATAAGTGAAGTACTAGAGCAATCCCATAGCTCAAAAAATTTAAGTGAAGCACATAGAGCAATTCTAACAAATCATAGAATTATTATGGCTCTCTCAAATAGTTGTGTCCAGCAAGGATGATTGTGGCAAACTAAAAAGCAAAACAAGCAAAGACTCATATAATACAAGACGCTCCAAGCAAAACTCATGATATGTGACGAATAAAATTATAGCTCCAATTAAAATTACCGATGGTCATTAGAAGAAAGAGGGGATGCCTCCCGGGGCATCCCCAAGCTTAGTTGCTTGGTTCTCCTTGAATATTACCTTGGGGTGCCATGGGAATCCCCAAGCTTAGGCTCTTTTCACTACTTATTCCTTCATCCATCGTGATCTCACCCAAAACTTGAAAGCTTCAATCACACAAAACTTAACAAAACCTTCGTGAGATCCGTTAGTATAATAAAGCAAATCACCACTTTAAGTATTGTTGCAAACCCATTCATATTTTATTATTGCATTGTACCTACTGTATTCTAACTTTACCATGGCTTATACCCCCCCCCCCATACAATCCATAGATTCATCAAAATAAGCACACAATGCAACAAAAACAGAATCTGTCAAAAAACAAACAATCTGTAGTAATCTATAGTTTAACCATACTTCTGTAACTCCAAAAAAATCTGAAACATTAGGGAAACATGGGCAATTTGTATATCAATATTGTGTAAAAAAATTAGAATTTTATCACGCTCCAGGGAATTTAAAAAATTCTTCTATTGGACGCAAAAGTTTTATGTTTTCCAAGAGGACCAAATCAACTATCACCCAACATGATCCTAAAGGATTTACTTGGCACAAACACTAATTTAAATGCTAAAACACAATCATAACAGTAGCATAATTGTGCAAACACACAAAAACAGAAAAGAAAAATATTGGGTTGTCTCCCAACAAGCGCTTTTCTTTAAAGCCATTAAGATAGGCTTGAGATTTCAATGATGCTCACATGAAAGATAGCAACTGAAACATGAAGAGAGCATCATGTAGCAAGTGAAGGACAAGTTTAATTCTAACATACTTCCTATGCATAGGCATTTTATAAGCAAACAAATTATCAAGACAAGAATATTTAGCATATGCAAGGGAGAAGAATAAAACATTGACAATCTCAACATAACGAGAGGTGATTTAGTAACATGAAAATTTCCACAACCATATTTTCCTCCCTCATAATAATTACATGTAGGATCATATTCAAATTCAACAATATAGCTATCACATAACATATTCTCTATATGATCCACATGCATGCAAAGTTGACACTCTTCCAAAATAGTGGGAATACCATCAAATAAAGTCATGACCTGTCCAAGCCCACTTTTATCAAAAATTCATAAGATTGAACACTCTCCAAATATGTGGGATTATTTTTACCTAAAGTTGACACTCTTCCAAACCCACTTTCAATATTACTGCAAATATTACTGCCAATATCATATTCACCTTGAGGCTTAAATAAATTTTCAAGATCATAAAAATCATTATCACCCCAATCATGATCATTGCAATAAGTAGTGGACATAGCAAAATTAGCATCCCAAGCTTGGGGTTTTGCATATTATTCACACAATTGACATTAATAACATCATTGAAATCATGCTTTTCATTCAAGGATCTATCATGAAGCACTTTATAAATTTCTTCGTTTAGTACTTCATCACAATTTTCAGATTCACGAATTTCAAGCAAAACTTCATAAATATAATCTAGTGCACTCAACTCACTAGCAATTGGTTCATCATAATTGGATCTTTTAAAAAGATTAGCAAGTGGATGAGGATCCATCAACTTTTTTGTTTTCTGATTTTCAATAAACACACAGTTATGGCAAATAAACAAGCAAAGCAACAAAGTAAAACATTTTCTTGTTGCTTCGATAAAACGTTTTAAAACTGGGGAGATGAAAATGAGAGGCAAATGGAAAATAAAGAAATTGCAAGGAGATGAGATTTTGTGTGTAGGAACCTGATAGATGTTGATGATGTCTCCTCGGCAACGGCGCTAGAAATTCTTCCCGATTGCTTGTATCTACGTTGGTATTTCCCTGAAGAGGAGGATGATGCAGCACAACCACGGTCAGTATTTCCCTCAGTTGTTAAACCAAGGTTATCAATCCAGTAGGAGAACCAAGCAACACTATGTAAACATCACCTGCACACAAACAACAAATACTTGCAACCCAACGCGTAAGATGGGTTGTCAATCCCTCAACGGTATTGAGATAGATTAAACTGTATGAGATTTGGTAAACAGATCTAACTAAAACAAAAATTAAAATAAAGAAAGAAAAATTGCAGCAAGGTATTTTTAGATTTAATATGATAGGAAATAGACCCGGGGGTCGTAGATTTCACTAGAGGCTTCTCTCAAGAAAATAGCATACAGTGGGTAAACAAATTACTGTTGGGCAATTGATAGAAGAGCAAATATTATGATGATATCCAAGGCAATGATCATGTATATAGGCATCACGTCCAAGATTAGTAGACCGACTGCTGCCTGCATCTACTACTATTACTCCACACATCGACCGCTATCCAGCATGCATCTAGTGTATTAAGTTCATGAAAAAATGGAGTAATGCAATAAGAACGATGACATGATGTAGACAAGATCTACTCATGTAGGAATAGACCCCATCTTTTTATCCTTAATGGTGACGACGCATGTGTGTCATGTCTCCTTCTGTCACTGAGATTGAGCACCGCAAGATTGAACCCATCACAAAGCACCTCTTCCCATGGCAAGAAAAATCAATCTAGTTGGCTAAACCAAACCAAAGTTTTGGAGAAGAAATAGGAGGCTATAACAAAATCATGCATAAAAGAGTTCAGAAAAAACTCAAATAATATTCATGGATAGATCTGATCATGGATAGTTCAACAAAATAATATTCATGGATAGATATGTTCAGCAAAAACAAAATCATTAAGGAGAGCAGTGTATTGAGGATCAAAAAGAGAGAAGAAGCCATCTAGCTATTACCTACGGACCCGTAGGTCTGTGGTAAACTACTCACGCATCATCGGAGGGGCAAGGGTGATGATGAAGAACCTCTCCGTGATCGTTGACCCCTCCGGTAGAGTGCCGGAAAAGGCCTCTAGATTAGATCTCGTGGTTATGGAACTTGCGGCGACTGGAATTGTGTTTCGTTTACTCCCCTAGGGTTTTTGGGATTTTAGAGTATTTATAGAGGTGGATGGCGGTGGAGAAGCTTCCCGTGGGCTCCACTACCCAGCAAGGCGTGCCTGGGCCTTCTGTCGCGCCCTGGTGCCTAGTGGGCTCCACGGGCCTCCTCCCGCGCACTTCATTTTCTCCCTGGGTGTCTTTTGTCCAGAAATAATATCCAAAGAGTTTCGTGGCATTTGGACTTCGTTTGGTATTGATATTCTACAAAGTAAAAAAAAGCAGTAAACAACAACTGGCACTGGGCACTATGTCATTAGGTTAGTCCCAAAAGAGGATATAAATTTGCTAGTAAATGAATATAAAACATCCAAGTTTGATAATATAACAACATGAAACAATCAAAAATTATAGATATGTTGGAGACGTATCAATCCACTGCTTGCGACAACACTTATTGGACTACACACATCAATATGTATGTTTCCAATTATTTTGTTGCTCGTTTTTTATGGCTTGTGAATGGTATTTTAGTTTACTTCAAAATTTGGACAAAAGTTACAAGTGCCAGATGACTTCAAAATCCATCGCTGCGGAATTTCTCGATGCGGGTTTCTCCAATTGTGACTAAATGTAGTGCCACACTGATACGTCTCCAACGTACCTATAATTTTTTATTGCTCCATGTTGTTATATTATCATTCTTGGATGTTTGACAATCATTTTATAGCACATTTATATCATATTTGGGACTAACCTATTGATATAGTGCCCAGTGCCAGTTGATGTTTTTTGCTTGTTTTTTACTTTGCAGAAAATCAATACCATATGGAGTCCAAACGCAGTGAAACTTTTTGGAGATTTTTTTCTGGACCAAAAGACACCTGTTGGGCCAAAGAAGTACCAGAGGGGTGCTCCGAGGGGAGCACAACCCACCTAGGCATGCATGGGGGCCCAGGCGTGCCCTGGTGGGTTGTGCCCACTTCGGTCGCCTCCCGAACCACCTCTTTGCTTTGTAAATACCCCAAAAATCCAAAAACCCTAGGAGAGTCGACGAAACACAATTCCAGCCGCCGCAAGTTCCAGAACCAGGAGATCCAATCTAGACACCATCACGGAGGGGTTCATCATCCTCATTGGTGCCTCTCCGATGATGCGTGAGTTGTTCATTGTAGACCTTCGGGTCCGTAGTTAGTAGCTAGATGGCTTCCTCTCTCTCTCTTGATTCTCAATACAATGGTCTCTTGGATATCTATTTGATGTAACTCTTTTTGCGGCGTGTTTGTTGGGATCCGATGAACTTTGAGTTTATGATCAGATCTATTTTATCCATGAAAGTCATTTGAGTTTTGATATCTTATATGCATGATTACTTATAGCCTCATATTTCTTCTTCGAATCTTTAGTTTAGTTAGGAGGACTAGATCGATTTTTCTTGCCATGGGAAGAGGTGCTTTGTGATGGGTTCGATCTTGTGGTGTTCTTTCCCAGTGACAGAGGGGCAGCAAGACACATATTGATTGTTGCCATTAAGGATAACAAGATGGGGTCTATTCCTACATGAATAGATCTTGTCTACATCATGTCATCATTCTTATTGCATTACTTCGTTTCTCCATGAACTTAATACACTAGATGCATGCTAGATAGCAGTCGATGTGCGGAGTAACAGTAGTAGATGCAGGCAGGAGTCGGTCTACTAATCTTGGACGTGATGCCTATATAATGATCATTGCCTGGATATCGTCATAATTATTTGAAGTTCTATCAATTGCTCAACAGTAATTTGTTCACCCACTGTATGCTCTTTTTCTCGAGAGAAGCCACTAGTGAAATCTATGACCCTCGGGTCTATTCTTTATCATATTTTCCTTTGAGGTCTATTTTTATTCGCTTCTATTTTCATATCTATTATTCCAAAAACCCAAAAATACCTGCACTTTTTCTGTATTTATTTTATTTTATTGGGAGACCTATTTATCCAATCTACCATAATTTTATGCCGTCAACTTGACAATTTCCTACGCCATTACCCATAAGAGGTATTGACAACCCCTCATAAGCGTTGGGTTGCAAGTATTTGTTCTTTGTGTGCAGGTACCGAGTGCTGCTTGGTTCTCCTACTAGATTGATACCTTGGTTTCATAACTGAGGGAAATACCTACTGTAGCTGTGCTGCATCATCCCTTCCTCTTTGGGATAATACCACGTAGTTCAAGCCGCATCACACACATATGCGGTATTCTTTTAGTCTTGCGACATTTAGCTTTAGTGTTATGGATGATCAATTTTATTATCAATATTCATAACATACATCCTATTCATAATAGCAGTATTGCCTTTTAGTCATTCATAACAACGAATAAATAATTATTCTTTTATGAACAACCCATTTTGTAATAAGCATTATGCAATAGGCTAGAGTATAAAGAACTCTAAAATGAATTAAGAAAATAAACATAGAGGTAATACACTAATGGGAAGTACTGTAACTTTTACATTCCATCACATATTTTAACCTCATCATTTGTTGGTCATTTAAGCCATAGTAGTTCTTGCATCGATTCGCAACAACATGCAATCGAGTCAGTGTCCTTGTGATCGAATCTTTAACCATAATCCCGAAGAATTAGTGATCAATAATCACAATTTCCAAGAATTACACTTACTTTATCAACTTTCTCCACATCTTATAACTTGTATGACATTCATACCCGAGTTGGACATTCCAGACTTCTTTCTTTCTACCTTTTACTTCTCATGGTTTTACTCCCAATATTTATTCTACTCACAGAAAAGCATCCAACTTTAAGAGTGGTGTGAGCTCCAAACATCCCTAGGCATGTAAGCCTCATTACATCATTCAGATTTTTTCTTTCTCTTTAAATTATCACCATCAACACATGACTGGCATTCTTCTGAATCCTATGTATTTTAGTCTTAAACATAGTTGAACACTTCACTAAACTTGCAAGCAAACACTTCTTTAGATATCACATATATTTTAGCTTTTATTTGTTTCTACAAACAATTTCAGATCCAAGAATATCATATGACTATCCCAAACATTTTGAAGTTCGGGTTTCTTGGAAGCAAGTAGACCATAATAGGATTCTAGCCTTTTGGATCAAAGGACGTGAGTCTCATCATCCACAGCATCTACAAGAGAGTATTGTAAGCATGCAATAGGACAAAATCCTTCTCGACACTCTAGAGGATGATCGTCCCATTGCGTTTACCAATCATAAAGATTCAACTAGATAAAAACGACTAATCAATTTCAACAGGAAAGGTGGAATCGCAAGCCAATATTCTATAGTTCATAATAAATTGCGCTAGTGATTAAAATTAATTCATTCATAATTGTGCTCCCACTCAAACCAGTATGTCTGTTCATTGATTTTAAGTGATTCAAGACCCATGCCTAATTAACCGCCATTGATGTGGGCATCATTGATGATGTGAACTTCAATCGGTAGGCCAACTTGCCGATCACATCTCCATGTGACTCTTGTTCATTTTTCGATGCTTTGTGCTCCGAGCTCGGGACTATCCTTCTAGAACTTCAAGACAACCAAGTATTCCTACTATGAGGTCTAACCTTTACCCACCTTACACCTCACAATCTGTTCGTACTCATGTGAACATGACATACCCCGAAAAGCTACATGTTATAGACGGTTGCTACACTGGGAAGAGCACTAACAACTTGATATTCTCAGTGAGAGATCACCCTAATAATCGACTACTTTGCAATCAAAAAGGGATAAACATCTCAAACAATTCATAATAACATGATATGGTATAGCCCTTGGCGCCGAAGATGTCTTCATGGTCTTCCAAGGTCTTCATGAAAATTTTCTGAGGTGCTGTCGTGGCAACAATCTTGTCTCCTGTGCTCGGTGAAGCCTGCTTGCATTGGGGTCTTCTGCAACATGTCTGTCACTCCCGTTGAGAAAAATAAAATAACAAGGTTGATAGGCAGGTCATTAAAGTGAAATCCTTTGGCTCTAGTCATCATGACATACTGTGACGTGCAAGTCACTTAACGTTACATCATATAACCATCTCATACATAAAACCATTATGATGACAAAGGCTATACCACATCACATGCATCCTGCAAAACCAAGTTTTACGTCCTCTAATCGGTTTGGCAAATTTTAATTTACGTGGCTTCTAGGGTTTCCAGAGAACAGTAGCTACCTACGTCCATCATTAAGGTGTGATGGTTCTTGTTGCTAGATTAACTTTATAGGGTGTGTGAGGGAAGATACTTAATTAGAAATCTCTAGCCCCGCACTAAATTTCATTAATATGCGTGACCGCCGTGAAGATCAGCCATATTCATTGCTCTCTTCGTGTTTGTGATAGTTCACTATTATTGACTATGATGTAGCCCGAAGAACTGTTAGCAAATCGTTGAAAGCCAGAGTCAATCGATTGTCAAAACTTTGTAGAAAGCTATATCATGCCGCCAATGAACTGAACCGAAGCAACACTTGAGGGAAGCATAAACAGGAAGGATTTCTATTTCTATGCCCCTCATTGCTTAGTCATCTTCGGTTTTTCCCAAGCCAACTCTTTTTGCTTGCTTTTCCCCTCCATCGCGCCACCTGCCCTCACCAATGCCCAAACTGGGGTTTGTTGTTGGTCAAGGGAGTTGACTTTTAGCCGCCACTGTTACTGACGAGTGGGACACACACCATGCCATGTGACGCTCTCACAATTGGCCATGTGCGTGCCCGCATGCATGAGTAGTCACATCATGGTCACGTCGGTGCTTTCACACACGAGGAGTATGCACCGCGTGGTTTTCCATATGAGGACTCGTGTCGTCGGCACGCCTGTCAGGCACCTCTTAATGCATTTTATAGCCGCGCGCAGCGCACCGGCGTTCACCCACTCCCGTCCCAATCCTCTACCCTCACCAGCCCACATCCTTCTCCGCCGTGCGCCTCCACCAAACCCTAGCTACCTCCCCTTCCGCAGCCGCAACAATGGCCAACCACGATGGTGGGGCGGGAAGCAGTAGCCGGGGACGATGTCGCACCCTATTCATTCCTGGCATGCTGCACACCCTCAGGGTCAAAGAAGCGTCGCTCCTCACCCGCTGCGGCGTCATGGTGCTTCCAGACACGTGTCTGCTGACCGGATGACACCTAAGCGTCGGGGCCTGACGTGGCTTGAGACTGTGTCGGTATTTCCCCAAAGAGGAAGGGATGATGCAACACAGCTACGGTAAGTATTTTCCTCAGTTATGAAACCAAGGTTATCAATCTAGTAGGAGAACCAAGCAACACTATGTAAACGGTACCTGCACACAAAGAACAAATACTTGCAACCAATCGTGTAAGAGGGGTTGTCAATCCCTCCTCGGTAAAAAGATAGATTAAATTGTATGAGATTGGACAAATAGATCTGAATAAAACACGAAATAAAATAAGTAAAGAAAAAGTGCAGCAAGGTATTTTTGGGTTATTGGAATAATAGATCTGAAAACAATATGATAAAAGATAGACCCGGGGGCCGTAGATTTCACTAGTGGCTTCTCTCGAGAAAATAGCACACGGTGGGTAAACAAATTACTGTTGGTGTCGGTGTACAAACGTAGGGGCCTTTCTGTACCCCTTTACTTGTGCACGGCAGTCGTAGCCGCACCTGCGGCCGGGCTTGGCGGGGCAGAGGAAGGGAAGGTACAAGGTTGCCGAGGCAGCACTCAAGCCAGAAGCATGAAGAGCAAAGGGGCAAGTTGGATTCCCCCGGCAAGAGCCTTGCCGGGGCAGCCTACACAGCCCCGGCAAGAGCCTTGCCGGGGCGACTTGCCCAACACCAGCAAGGCCGCCACCCTTGAGCCTGAGAGTCCTGACACCATCGACAAACATCAAGACCAAGGCTCAAGGGCGCCTGCATGGTGGCATGCAGATCTTTGTGAAGGCCAAAGGCCTGCAAATCTGGATGGAAACCAGAAGACGAAGACCCCCGGCGAGATTCTTGTCGGGGACAGACGAAGACCCCGGCAAGATCCTTGCCGGGATGGCCATGAGACCCCCGACAAGATCCTTGCCAGGGACGCCCACAAGACCCCGGCAAGACCCTTGCCACCCGGCAAGACCCTTGCTGGAGACATCTTCGGGGCCACAACCAGGCCCGCACCTACCAAGTTTTCGCTGTCGCATGGCCGTTCCGACGCGGCAACCAGCCTGCCAAACTAGCCACGCACCTACGTGGCAGCAAGCAACCTCTAGGCCAACCAGTCAAGCACCCGCGTGGTGGCATGTAGATCTTCATGAAGACCCTACCACCGCACCAGCGCATCAGCCAGCCAGCGTGGTGCTGCATGCCTCGTCAGCTTGGACGCGCGTCGAAGCAAGTCGAGGTGGCGATGGACGAGACGAGCCTCATTACCATCCCCGATAAAGCAAGAGGACACGTCGGCAGCGCATTAAATGTGTTTGTCCCATGATGTCAGGGATAGAGTTGTACACTGTAGATGCTTTCCACCTCATGTGTGCCACTTTGGCGACCCCTTTGACATATAAAAGGAGGCCCGAGGCGTAGTGAGGGAGGATTCGGACTTTTTGTATTGGGCATGCACCGCAGCTAGTTCAAGAACTCAAGAAACCCTAAACCCTACCTGGCGTGCCAAAGATGTCCGGGGGAATCGACGCCTATGGAATCACTGGGATTCCTTCTACGGTTGGCGGGCGCGGGGTTGTGCAAAGAGCGGGTCTGACAGGAAGCACACGGATCGTTTACCCAGGTTCGGGCCGCGGAGACGCGTAATACCCTAGTCCTGCTTTGGTGGATGTATTTGAGTGTTCTTGTGTTCTTGAGCTAGCTACGGGGTGCAACTTGCCCTCCCAATCCTCATTGACTGTACACCTTTCCGCCTCTTGTGTGCCACTGTGGCAACCCCTTTTGACTATAAAAGGAGGCCCAACACCAAATACACACAAAAGCAGGACTAGGGTATTACGCATCGTTTGCGACCCGAACCTGGGTAAAAATCACCTCGTGCTGATCTTTTAGACCTGCTCTTTGCGCAGCCCTGCGCCCTGCCAACCGTAGTAGGGATTCCCTGTGATCCCATAGGTGTCATTTCCCCCGACATCTTTGGCGCGCCAGGTAGGGGCGCAAGCTATGAAAATCTGGTCTAGAAGTGAGCGCATCGACTCCTTTATGGCGATGGCTCCAAGGAAGAAGGCAACAGCCACACTCTGGTGCCATCAGCCAGGCGAATGGTGTCGTCTGCAGCCACAACAGTCACCCACGTGGCGACGAAGAGCTAAGTCACACCAAACCTTGAGCAATTTCTTTCTTTTTATAAGGTTATTCTCCTCGAAAGATCTTGCTCCTGTTATGGAAAACCTGCACGCAATGGAACCCTTCCGCTATTGGCAACACCCTTGTTGCGTTTTGAGTCCGCTCAACAGTTCAAGCGGCCGTGCTGAGAACGCTTGCCCGGCAGCAAGCGCCCCCCGGCAGGCTGCTAAGGATCCGTTCCTCAAAGCGCCATACCACGGGTTTACGCGCCGGCAAACCTATCCAACTAAGCGTAGGGTACGTACATACAAAGAAAGATCATACAAGAAGATAGCATGCTTCATTCCAAAGTACTGCAGGGTTATATTACATAAACAGTTGCTGCGGTTCTAACTTAAGATAAAAAAATTCTTGGTCATGAACTCGCAGCGGCAATGAGAAACGGGGTGGCTAGTCCCGCCCTCCACCCTCTTGACTCCGTCGACGCAACTAATGATGGGCTCGATACGCTCTTCGAGCGTCGTGAGGTCTGCGTCCTCCGGCAAGCTCTCAAGCGCATCGGCGAAGTCGATGCTGGGGTTCCAGAACACCACCTTGGTGAGCACCTTGGTCAGGGCACCCCGGCAGAGCTTCCGAGCCTCATTGGCCAGATAGGTCGCTCGATTGGAGCGGAGCTGCTCTAGGGGCGTCGAGGACGCGCTCGAAGAACAAGGTCAGCCTGGCATTAGGGCTTACGTTCGCCTCCTGGGAGTACCCGACGTCCGGCATGCCCATGACGGCGAGCTGCGCGGTGAGCTTCTCTGCGATGTCGATGAGACGGCTGATCCAGAGATTTACGTGGTCCACATAGTCCTTGTGGGCGACGGCGTCATCACTCCGCGGCTGCTTTTCAGTATCGAGGGCCTTGTTCAGGGTCTCCTCCCCGTGACCTCTAAAAGTGTCCCTTCCAGGGCGCCCAGTTGCAACTTCAGATCATCGATGGAGCTGTTGGCCTCGGAGAGTAGCTTGGTCTTGTCGGACATGGCGACCTGCAAATCTGCTAGAGTGTGGTTGGCCGTGTCCCTCTCCTCTGACACCTTCGAGATCTCCTTCTTCAGCCCCTCCCACTCCAGCTCCAGCTTCTCCACCTTGCCGGCATGGTCCAGGGCCAGAGCATCGAGTGTGTCCTTGTGCTTCTGCTCCAGCTCCTGGGTCCGTTGCGCGACGATCTTCCTGATTTCCTCGTCCTTGCCGCGGAGCGTGGTGGCAAGCGCCTGCTCGCGGGCAATGAGGTCTTCCTCCTGGGTGTCCTCCAGAGCTTGCTGCTTTAGCCGGGCGGCTTCTTCCTTGGCGGCCTGTTCCTTCGCCGCCTCTTGGGCCTTCTCGATGTCGGCCTGCTTCAGGATGAGCTCCCGCTTGCGCTCATCCAGCTCACTCTGGGCAGTCCTCAGTTCCTCCCGGGCCTCGCCGAATCAGACTTGCGTCAGAGCGACGCACTCTTGAAAATCCGCCTCCTCCTTGTCCACAGCTGCCATCCTGGAGTTTACCTTGTCTTGGCAGGTACGGTGGAGCGCCCGGAGCTTCTGGAAATTGGCGCTTATGGCCCGGAGGGGCTGCTCTTCCTGGGAACCGCCGCCGCTGGCGCTCGGTTCATCAACAACCTGGAGCCCGGCGGTGGCGAGCGCCTCATCGTCAAACACCTCCCCTTCGGCCGGCGCTCTGGTGCTTGCCGTCCCTGGGAGGCGGATGAACAAGTCGTCGCCCACCTTCAGGTACTTGCCCGGCGTGAGGGCTGCACGGGAGGAAGGTTGGTCGTTGGCCACCTCCTCCTCGGCAGGCTCCTTGGCGGCCTCCCCGGCAGCAGCCTTGGCGGCCTCCCCAGCAGCAGCCTCGCCGGTCTGCCTCCCAGGCTCCTTGGCGGCCTCCTCAGCGGCGGACTTGGCGGCTTGCCCAACCGCGATCTTGGTGGCCTCGGCCTCGGCATCCTTGGCGACCTCCTCGATGACTGTGTCGATATCTTCCTGGTCCGTCGAGGGAGGGTCTAGAAACCAGAAAGAAGGGTCAAGCGGGGCCCAAAATCAAAGCTCAGAACAAAGAAAAGAAAGAATAGGGACGGGAGGCAAGCAACTTACCCGTGTCGAGCTGGGAAGAAGTGGTTCCCTCCCCGCCAACATTCGTTGCCGGGACGGAGCCACCAGCACCCAAGCTCACCTCCTTTTCCTCCGTGCGCGTGGGCTCGGCGGTAGATGCCCTTGCCAGGGACGCCCCTCCGGGCGGCGTGGTCAATGAGGGCGGCGTGTCGGGGGCGGCCGTCAGTGGCTCCTCCTGTTGCCGCTCTCCTCCTGCAAACCCGGCAAGGTCAGCACCAAGGATTCATGCCCCAACGCCCATCGATGAGGAGTTAGTAATGAACTCACGCTGGGGACTGAAGCGGGGGCTGCGTCGAGGGCTGTTGTCCGGGCTGATCTCCACCAACACCAGCGTGCGCGGAGTGCTCGCCGAGGGCTTGTCGCCCGTCGAAGCCTTGGCCCTCTTCACCGCCCTCTGGGCTAGCGTCTCCGTGTCACTGCAAAGATAAGATCATGTCAGGGAAGATGGCACATGCATTGGGTCAGAAATGATGAAGGGCGAGGTGCTTACTCGTCCTCCTCCTCTAGCCTCCTCTTCCTCTTCGGGCCGAAGGACCCGAGGTTGAGATCGGCCTCCGGGGTGCCGTCGAAGGAGGAGGAGAAGGGGATGGGGTCCTGCGCCGCTTGGACGAGGAAGAGGCGGCGGCCGCTGCCTTCTTTGCTGGAGCGGCCCTCGTTTGGCGCATGGGCTGCGCCTGGGCCTGTTGCCGCTGCGTGGTCCTGCCGGGCCGGACCGGCTCGCCGGAGCTAGCCCGCCGCAGGACGTGTTTCCTCCCCGAGGCCGAGGAGTCATTCGCCTCGGTTTCCCCTTCGGCCGACTCCTCGGCCGCTTCTTCAACAAGAGGGGCCCCGGCGCCGGCACCGCTGGCTTCCCCGGCAAACCCCGCCCACTCGACAAACTCTTTCTCTTCTGCGGCCGTGTCGGCCTCCTCTTCCATGGCGCCGATGCTGCCGGCCTCCTTAGCAAGTGACGCCTCCTCCGCCCTGGCGGCAATGTACGCCAGCTCTTCTTGAGTGGTGTCGCGGACGAGCAGGGGCTCGTCACGAACATACCTCTCCGACATGTTGTCAAAGAATGCCTGCACCCGCTCCACTTCCGGCTCGGCCCAGGTAGGATCGAGGCCGTGCGCGTTGAAGTCCGGCGTCATGGCGATGATGGCGGTCTGGCAAGAATTGTTGCTCAAAGGGACCACTCCCGCTGGCAACCCAAACAGAGACCCGCCGGCCTTGCCGGCCTTCTCGGCCTTGCCGGTCCTCTCGACCCCGCCGGCCTCGTCGACCTTGAGCTGAAAAAGCCTCTGGCAAAGATGAGCGTGTTGCAGTACCGTGAAATGGTGTGTCAGGCTGGGGCGGATCCTCATGACGTCGGCTGCGTTCCTAAAGTACCAGGTCGGCCTCCCCTTGTTGTGCAGTGGAGCAATCCGGTGGCGGATGAAGTCAGCCCCAATCATCTCGAGGGTGAGCCCGGCCGAGGTGAGGCGATGGATCCTGGTGGTGGTGATCGTGAGCTTCTTGTCATCGGCGTCGAGCTTGCTCCAGTCCTTGTTGTGGACCGGCGTCCTCCGACGGACCCGGCAGAACTCCTGCGGATCTGCCTCCTCGATCTAGCACCACCGGCCCCACCATTCGTCCCACCTCTCCTTCTGGGCACCCTCCGGGTACGTGCCCCTGCTCTGCGTCCTCGGGATCCAAGTAATACAGCCAGAGATGGCACCCCCAGGCTGGATGCGAGGGGCGAAGTAATGGCGGAAGAGCGCCGTGCTGGGATGCACTCCGGTAAAGCCCTCGCAAAGATGGGCAAAGAAGGCCATGCACGCCACAGAGTTCGGCGTGAAATCCAGAAGGTGGAAGCCGTATGTGTGCATGATGTCGTTGAATAAATCTGAGAAAGTGGGGCAGAGCCCACAGGAGAAGTAATCGACAAAGAAGGGATACCGGTTTGGACCGGCCTCAGCGAAGGAGGCAGGGACGATGCGTGTGGCAGGGTGCCCCGATGTCTCCCTTCCCCACAGGGGCCTGAACATGTCCGTGAGGGTGAGCGCGTCGACCGTCGAGGTGAAGAGGGTGCGCTACGTCCAAAGCTCCACCAACTCACTCTCCGGCGCCTCCTTCCCTTCGTCGTCTTTGGTCGCTCCCTTGCCCTTGCTTGTCTTGGGCGCCATGGCGGCTAGGAGGGGATGAAGGATCCAGAACAATGGGGGCGCGGCGGCGGCGAGCGGAGGTGAAAGCTTCTATTTGTGCTTAAGTAAGGAGAGGGGAACGGCGGTTCCAAGATTGGAAAGGGCGCAAAGGGTAAATGAGCAGCGCCCCTGCGGTTTCCTCTTTTTTTATGGGGAAGACACGGTCCGCCTCTTTACTATTTACCGTAGGGTGATGCAAGCGTGCTGCGGCCACTCCACGCACGACCCCCACGTCACGCACTCAATGCAAATCGTGGGGAAGCACAACTGGCGAAGAAGTTACTACGGTAAAAACTCTGCCACACGTGCCCGTGCACCATTCTGGGCCTGGTCCAACAACGCTTCGCACTTATGTGTGGCCCAGGCCCGGGGGCTCCTGTCGGGTACAAAAGTAGGGGCCTTTCTGTACCCCTTTACTTGTGCACGGACAGTCGTAGCCGCACCTGCAGTCGGGCTTGGCGGGGCAGAGGAAGGGAAGGTACAAGGCTGCCGAAGCAGCACTCAGGCCAGAAGCATGAAGAGCAAAGGGGCAAGGTGGATTCCCCCGGCAAGACCCTTGCCGGGGCGGCCTACACAGCCCCGGCAAGAGCCTTGCCGGGGCGACTTGACCAAAACCAGCAAGGCCGTCACCCTTCAGCCTGAGAGTCCTGACACCATCTACAAACATCAAGACCAAGGCTCAAGGGCGCCTGCATGGTGGCATGCAGATCTTTGTGAAGACCAAAGGCCTGCAAATCTAGATAGATCCTTGCCGGGGACAGACGGATCTTGCCGGGACGGCCACGAGACCCCCGGCAAGATTCTTGCCAGGGACGCCCACAAGACCCTTGCCGACCCCGGCAAGACCCCTGCCGGAGACATCTGCAGGGCCACAACCAGGCCCGCACCTACCAAGGTTTCGCTGTCCCACGGCCGTTCTGACCTAGCAACCAGCCTGTCAAACTAGGCACGCACCTACGTGGCAGCAAGCAACCTCTAGGCCAACCAGTCAAGCACCTGTGTGGTGGCATGCAGATCTTCGTGAAGACCCTGCCACCGCACCAGCGCAGCAGCTAGCCAGCCAGCGTGGCGCTGCATGCCTTGTCAGCTTGGACGCGCGTCGAAGCAAGGCGAGGCGACGATGTACGGGACGAGCCTCATTACCGTCCCCGATAAACAAGAGGACACGTCGGCAGCGCATTGAATGTGTTTGTCCCACGATGTCAGGGATAGACTTGTACACTGTAGATGCTTTCCACCTCCTGTGTGCCACTGTGGCGACCCCTTTGACATATAAAAGGAGGCCCGAGGCATACTGAGGGAGGATTCAGACTTTTTGGACTGGGCATGCCCCGCAGCTAGTTCAAGAACTCAAGAACACCAAATACACACAAAAGCAGGACTAGGGTATTACGCATCGTTTGCGGCCCGAACCTGGGTAAAAATCACCTCGTGCTGATCTTTTAGACCTGCTCTTTGTGCAGCCCCGCGCCCCGCCAACCGTAGTAGGGATTGCCTGTGCTCCCATAGGTTTCGTTTCCCCCGATAGTTGGGCAATTTATAGAAGAACAAATAAATATGACGATATCCAAGGCAATGATCATGAATATAGGCATCACGTCCAAGATTAGTAGACCGACTCCTGCCTTCATCTACTACTATTACTCCACACATCGACCGCTATCCAGCATGCATCTAGTGTATTAAGTTCATGGAAAAATGGAGTAATGCAATAAGAATGATGACATGATGTAGACAAGATCTATTCATGTAGGAATAGACCCCATCTTTTTTATCCTTAATAGCAACGATCAATACGTGCCTCGCTACCCCTTCTGTCACTGGGTGAGGACACCGCAAGATCGAACACATCACAAAGCACCTCTTCCCATTGCAAGAAAAATCAATCTAGTTGGCCAAACCAAACCAATGTTTCAGAGAAGAAATATGAGGCTATAAATAATCATGCATATAAGAGATCAAAGAAGACTCAAATAATATTCATGGATATAGATCTGATCATATACTCAAACTTCATCCTATCCCAACAAACACACCGCAGCAAGTCATTACATCAAATAGATCTCCAAGAACAACTAGGAGAACATTGTATTGAGAATCCAAAAGAGAGAAGAAGCCATCTAGCTACTGCCTACGGACCCGTAGGTCTATGGTGAACTACTCACGCATCATCGAAGGAGCACCAATGAGGATGATGAACCCCTCCGCGATCGTGTTCCCCTCCGATAGAGTGCCGGAATAGGGCTCTAGATTGGGTATCATGGTTCTGGAACTTGTGGCGGCTGGAATTGTGTTTCGTTGACTCCCCTAGGGTTTCTGGAATATTGGGGTATTTACAGAGCTGAGAGGCGGTGCAACGGAGCTCTATGGGCCCCACCACCCATCAGGGCGCGCCTGGTCCTTCTGGCGCGCCCTGGTGGGTTGTGGGCCCCACGGGCCTTCCCTCGTCCACTTCCTTGGCTCCCAAGTTGTCTTCTGGTCCAAAAAAATCTTCAAAAAGTTTCGCTGCATTTGGACTCCGTTTGGTACTGATATTCTGCGAAGTAAAAAACAAGCAAAAAATAGCAACTAGCGCTGGGCGCTATGTCAATAGGTTAGTCCCATAAGATGATATAGAGTTGCTATAAAATGATTGTAAGCATCCAAGAATGATAATATAACAGCATGGAACAATACAAATTATAGATACGTTGGAGACGTATTAGGGGCTCGTGGTGGAGCTTGTCCTACCGTTGGCATGGCATGCCGCTGGAGGAGCGGTCCAGAACGCGTTACGCGTATAGCAGCCAGCAGTGGTCGCAGATCTTGGCGGATGACAACACCATCCACATCCAACGCTACGACGACTGCCACTACCCGCCCTCGTGCAACAACATCAATGATAGGTACACCTTCTGGGAAGGGTGTACGTTCCCCAATGTCATGGCCATGTGACATGCGCAGCTCGGCCTGGAGGAGGACGACCGGGTTTTGCCGTCGTGATCCACATCGTGGTCCACGCCCATGTCTAGAGTAGGTGCCGGCGATGCTAGCAGCAGCGGGGGCCTCCGCGTTCCAAAGCCGGAGCCGGGAACGGGGGCGGGGACGAGCTCCTGCAGCGGCGACGACCAGTGCATCCTGCAGCTGCAGCTGGGGACGAGCTCCCGCGGCGACCCCTTGCTAGTCCCAAAGCCCGATCCTGGGACGAGCTCGCGCGCCCCCCTGCTCATTCCCAAGCCCGAGTTTGGGATGGGATTTGGTGCTCCCTACTCATGTCGAAGCGAGAGCCAGAGCCGCTGCTGCTGGCGGAGTATAGGGGGCCATGGTCAGCGAGCCCGACGACCCTACGGACCTGCCGGGGCTCCTCCAGGTGTTGCACGAATCAACGAAGGGGCCGCAATCACCTCGATGACTTGGTCGGCATGCCGAGGCTACTACAGGCGGCCGTCGCTTCGATGGTCGACGTCACCATCGACCTCGTGAGCGACGACGACGATGACAGGAAGGAGGAGGACAAGGACCGCTTCGGCAGTAGTGGCGGCTTCGACTTGGAGGACGACGATGATTAGCTGCGACAACAGATTAGGTTTATGACCTAGCTTATGTTGTTAGTAGGTATGTAGGGTTTATGTGTGTAAAATTTATAAAATTTAAATGAAACTTGTGCATGTTTCAATGACCAATTTTCGCCCTGTTGGAATGTCCAATTTTTGCCATGTTTCTATGTTTGTGACAAGTGCTGACCCGCAGTTTATTAATTTTGTTAAAATAATTGGGTATTTTCAAACAAACAAACAAACAATGCCAAATTTCCACCCAAATAGTCCAAAAGTAGCTTTATGATTTTTCCCAGAAAGTATTGCACATAAGAAGGCTGAATGCAAAGGTATTTGAATTTCCAAGGCTTTTTTCATTTTCTTTGATTTTTTTAAAAAGGGTCAAACTTGCAATGCTCACCATTCATTCCAAATGGGTTGTAATTGGGACTTTGGTTGTCCCAAGTTCTTGCACCACCAACATTAGAGCATAAAATTATTTTTGTCAATTTTCAAGACCAAACTACATCACACTTGTAGTTCAAATTTGGGCAAATTCTGGCTTGACTAGAAGTATCTAAATGGATGGATTACAGCAATAATGCTCTGAAATTATTGAAATTGGTCAGTGGGCATCCAATGTGGCCTACTTTTGATGAAAAATGAAAGGGCCCAATTCTGTAAATTATTTGAGGCAATTCATTCACAAAAAATTTCATTTCTAGGACTTGGAAAATTGAAAATTGTGTTAAAAAAGATTAATCATAGTTCATATGGAAATATTGTAAACAATGGTAATACCCATAATTTTGCCAAATTTGGGCATGTTATCATGGAATATGCCATGGATCTGGCCATGGACATGGGCATATGCCTTGAAATCCATGCAAGTTTCTACTAGATTGGCCATTTTGTGAAGTTTTTATTTCAAATTTGTTGTATTGCAATTTTATGGTTTTTCACAGAAATGATTGCACATAAGAAGGCTAAATGCAATGGCATTTGAAATTTTCAAGGTTTTTTTTATTTTCTTTGATTTGTTTCAAATGGGTCAAACTTGCAGTGTTGACCATTCATATTAAATTAGTTGGAATTTGTACTTTGGTTGTACCAAGTTCATGCACCACCAACATTAGATCATAAAATGATTTTTGTCAATTTTCCGGATCAAACTACATCACACTTGTAGTTCAAAATTTGGCAAATTCTGATAATTGACTAGAAGTCCACTAAATGGATGGAATATAGCAATAATGCTCTAAAATGATTGAAACTTGGTCAGTGGGCACACAATATGCCTACATTTTATAAAAAATGAAAGGGCCCAAATCTCTAAATTATTTGAGGCACTTCATTCACAAAAGTGTCATTTTTGGGACTTGGAAAATGGAAAATTATTTAAAAAAGATTAATCATATTTCCTATGGCAACATTGTAAAAAATGGTAATACCCATAGTTGTGCTAAATTTGGGCATGTTATCATGGAATATGCCATGGATGTGGCCATGGACAAGGGCATATGCCTTGAAATCCATGCAAGTTCCTACTAGATTGACCATTTTGTGAATGTTTTTTCAAACTTGTTGCATTGCAAGTTTATGATTTTCCCATAGAGTATTGCAGATAAGAAGGCTGGATGCAAATGCATTTGAATTTTCAAGGCTTTTTTCATTCTCTTTCATTGTTTTCAAAATGGGGTCAAATTTGCAATGCTGACCATTCATACCAATTGGGTTGGAATTTGAACTTTGGTTGTCCCAAGTTCATTCACCACCAACATTAGAGCATCAAATGATTTTTGCCAATTTCCAGGACCAAATTAACTACATCACAATTGTAGTTCAAATTTGGGAAAATTCTCATAATTGACTAGAAGTCCACTAAATGGATGGAATATAGCAATAATGCTATGAAATTATTGAAACTTGATCAATGGGCACCCAAATTGGCCTACTTTTGATGAAAAATGGAAGGGCCCAATTCTCTAAATTATTTGAGGCACTTCATTCACAAAAAATGTCATTTCTGGTACTTGGAAAATGGAAAATTATTTAAAAATAATAATCATCATCACAATTCCTATGGAAACATTGTAAATAATGGCAATACCCATAGTTATGCCAAATTTGGGCATGTTATCATGGATTATGCCATGGATGTGGCCATGGACTTGGGCATATGCCTTGAAATCCATGCAAGTTCCTACTAGATTGGCCATTTGTGACGTTTTTTTACTTGTTGTATTGCAAGTTTATGATTTTTCCAAGAAAGTATTGTACATAATAAGGCTAATGCAAAGACATTTGAATTTCCGAGGCTCTTTTTAAATTTTCTTTGATCTTTTTCAAAATGGAGTAAACTTGCAATGCTGACCATTCATTCCAAATGGGTTGGAATTTGAACTTTGGTTGTCCCAAGTTCATGCACCACCAACATTACAACATAAAATGATTTTGTCAATTTTCAGGACCAAACTACATCACACTTGTAGTTCAAATTTGAGCAAGTTCAGATAATTCACTAGAAATCCAGTAAATCATTGAAATATAGCAATAATAGCCTATGATTCATGAAAATTTGGTCAGTGGACTTCTAATGTGGTCTACTTTCTATCAAAAATGAAAAGACCCAATTTTATAACTTATTTCAGGAACTTCCTTCACAAAATGTGGCCTACTTCAATGGCCTTCCACTAAACTCCAAAACTCTTCTGTAACTCTAAAATGCTTCCGGTTTATCTCAAAACTATTTGCAATTTTTGCGACACTATTTCTTGAATACTTAATTCTTAATTCACTAACACTCAACAGATCGTGATTCCCTTAAGCTTGTGACCCTGTAGGTTCGGTAAACACATAGACATGAATAAAACCCCTCTCGTTCAATGACCAATAGCGGAACCGTGGACATCCATATTGATCCCTATGAATACACAAATGATATTCAGGTGAAGCTTTGGTTGTCATGTGATATTCCCTTTGCTTTGTGATACTTTACAAAATGCGAGGTGCGCTATATCGGTATCCTCTTATGTCATTCTCATGCTCACTATATCGGTCTCTCCATTGCCGGTTTTGTTTGTCTTTCTCGTTGACATGTTCCGGCATCCCTGTGACCTAGTCACATGTGTATGGCTAGACAATGATAAGATGCCCGGACCCCGTAGGGCGAGCCCGGATAAAAGCACAAATCTAATAATAACAAGGTCGACGAGATGTCGTCACACCGATGGAGCCCTAAGAATATATTCCCATCATTAGAGGAGAAAATCCCATTCTTGAGCTATCTAGCCCCTTGTCAAACTTTTCGATGAACTTGTAAGTTGTCATTATGATCACCGTGTTACAAATGAAGTTTGAGCAACCCCAAAGTACATCGTACGGTAAGAAGTGACTACGATATTCTCATGGTCTAAGGAACTAAAGCATACGATAACTCTCTGTGTTATATCGATTGACTTGTGATGATAGAATCTCAAAGTATAACAAACAAGTTTGGTCAATTCAATATGATCGTTCTTCTAACATCATACTCTCAAAGTTGTCTTCGGACTATCGTTACATTTAACAATATCCCAAGATCTGGAAAACATGATCACAAACAACACTTGAGCTAGTCCTAGAGGCGAGACCAGGAATCAGATGAACTACATGTGTTTTTTAATGTTGCATGAGATTGTATTGAATTGAGGGCTTGCTAATGAGGGAGACTGCTGTGGACGCGGAGAAGTGACCGGGCACTGCCCGTGGATGTGTATGGGTACATTCAGGGACGTTTAGGGGCTCGGATTTGTGAAGTGTGGTTGTAGATGCTCTTAGCTGAGTAGAATATCTCGTGATTACCCATTTGTTACTCAAACACATTTTTCAGAGAGGGTTGCCCATAATTTTTTGACTCTAAAATCAAAGTGCTTAGGTCGTAATCTATTAATTATGAGTAATGGAGTTGCTTAGTTAATTAGCAGAAAGTGGACGAAGACCGACACATCACGCCCACAAGATAGGGCACCCCGACCGATCTGGCTACCCATAAAGACACACAAACACCACCGAAGAGAGGGACTCCGTCAAGTATACCGACAAAATGTCATCGACATCACTCCCCCTCGAGCAAGCGAATCCGAATTCAGTACATGCAATCAAGCAAGAGCGACATCGTTATGGGAGCATGAGATCCTGGCTGGCCTACGCCATATATTAATCGGCCAAAGGCGTTGAGGACAAGGCAACTATAACTTGTTTGATGAGTCCCACAAGATAAAGAAGCACATCTTTCATATGGCAACCAAATATCAACAAATTCTGAACCTACCTTTTATAGAGGATCATTGCCATCGAGACATGGCTATGACTTCATGGCTACACAACAAGATGTGAGGACAAACCCACGAACATGCGAGGGGGTCGACGACGAAGAACACATCATGACCTAGCTCCTCCAGTCACCATCGTCGTTGCCACCTGAGTCTAAATGCCAACCACTCGCACCACCTGCCAACTGCGATGTCGTGCATGTCTAGTAAGACGATGCCCAAGGAGGTAAGCAATTAAGCAATGTGGGGACAACATCATCGATAAACCTTGCAATAAGGTCCTTAGGCTTTCACCCGAAGACAAAGGTTAAAAGGCTGAAAAACTCCACAATTACCCCCCCCCCCCCCCAAGGAGGAAATAAGACTCTTGCAGGCGCCGCTTTGTCGATGCTGGCAAGAGAGAGGCACAACTTCACATGAGTAACTAGCCTCGAGACTCTCACGGGATTGGAGAAGACAGAATCGCCATTAGGCCACCTACCCGTAAACTCAGTAGCCCGCACACCTCCAGCGCCCAGCCGAGGCCACCACATGCACTGGAGCTACCACTGTCACATCGCTATCGCCAGTCATCTCGCTGATAAGGGTTTGTTTTCCCAAGGCCTTCAAATTCACAAACTTTTTTAAGTTCATGAAAAAACTAATATGTGAAAATTTAGTAAAACTCTTGAACATTTTCCATGGTTATTTTTAAATTCGCTAACGTTGTGTTTGGATGTCTGTATTCTAGGCCTCCATATTTAATTAGTTTCAATTCCAATTCAACCAAGAAACTGTGTTGGACATGAATATGAATTTGGTTGTTTGGGTGTTAATTGAATTGGCTCACGGAATCCAACTCAGGTTTCAATACGGAATCATGTTTGGATGTCAAACTATGGAATTGCGTAGCAACATTAGTATATGAATCAAAACAGAAGTTGTATGATGTGTGACTATAATTTACTAATTATATTGCAATTTGTTTATCAAATATTCTAAATTTAACATCACAATTGTTCAAATAAGTTGAAGTTGAACATGACTTAGTTCCAAATGTAACAAAACAAATAGTTCAGATAGGTTCAAGTTCATCCAATTTTCAGCAAGATCTGCAACAACAAATAACTTTGTTCAGATAGGTTGTGCATGAACAAGAAAGAGGAGTAGAGGGAGGGGAAGAAGAGGGGCGACTTGGATCTGGTGGCTATTGAGCAAAGGAGATGGGGAACCTGCTGGTAGAGGAGGAGGGACATGGGAGCATTGGAGGGAAGACAGAGCAAGAGAGGATGCCGAAGCACGGGAGGAAGAGCTGGAGCGGCAGCGGACGGCCTGAGCAAGGCCATGGTGGCCACGAGCAAAGGAAAGGGCCACAAGGGAAGGAGGAGGAGGGCCGACTAGGGGATCTACCATAGGGGAGGCGGAGGATGGTCGGCCGGGCGGACGACTCGCCGGAGTACGGGAGGAGGAGGACGACCGGCGAGGGGACTAACGTGGGTGCCGCCGTCGCTTCCCTGAACGCCGTCTCCTGGTTCCCCTGCTCGAGCGAGCCGAGGGGTGGGGATTCCTGCTTGTTAGCAAGCAGATAAGGGAGAGAATCGTCTTCTTTTGCGGCGGTGGGTGTTTTCCAGCGAAATCGGAGGGGTATGGCTCGGTATCATGGGAGGACATTTTCCATGCGTAAGATTCAGTGGCTGTATCATTTGCATTTTAGTCCGCTGTTTCCATTTACAACCCAAACACCTAAATTTGTATTTTTCGAATACCAAATCCAATATAGCGCCCCAATAGACATCCAAACGCGGTGTAATATGTTTAAATTCGCACACATGTTTCAACTTTATGAACATTTTTTTGGAATCTTTTTTAGCAAAGCATGAACATTTTTCCATACTCATGGGCAATATTTAAATCCATGCACATTTTCTAATTCATAAAATTTCATTTTTTGATTTTTTTTAGTTTAACAAAGTTCCTTCAAATATTGTTATTTTTACTTCATGAGCATTCCATTTTTAAACAGGCTTTAAAATTTCTAAACAATTTTTTAATTTATATATATTTATAAAATTTACAGAGTAATTGAGCTTTTCAGAAGGGGAGCAAATTTTACGGCAAGCCGGTTTTCTGAGGAAGCAACACAAGTGAGCGAATTTCTTGGTGAGCTTAGTAGCAATTTCTATTTGTTTTTCTTTAGTGTTTTCTTTTGGGTTTTTATTTTTCTTTTAAATATTTTCCCTTCATTTTAACATTTTTCAAATACTCGGCTTTTTTTATATACACGTTTAACATTTTAAGTATATAGGTTATTTTTTAGATACACGTTGAATATTTTTCAAATACACGTTAAACCAGCATCCTAATGCATGCTGGAGATTTTGTAACTTGCAAGTTAAACACATTTTTAATACACACTGAACATTTTTAAACACAATTGGAACATTTCTATAAAAATGTCAGAACATTTGTGAAAAACAGGCAAACATTTTGTTATGTGTTAGAACTTCGGGTTAGCATTTTTATATGTTATGGATATTTTTCTAAATTGTGTAATCAATTTTGGAAATTCATGTAACACATTTTTAAACTTGTATGATTTTGTTGAAATGCCATGAACTATTTTTTGAATGGGTATGAGTTTTCTACAAGTTACGCGAAGAAAATTTTAAAATATAACAAACATCTCTGAAATAAATATTAAACATATCTTTAAATGTGTGAAGATTTTTCAGAGTGCGACATACATATTTTTGAATGATATCATTTTAAAAAACAATTGCGCTGTTAAATGTTTACAATTCATAAAACTTAATTAACCTATTTTTTACAAAAATATTTACAATATTATGAAATATAAACAAAATTCAAAAAGAGAAAAAACAAAACAAATGAACCTGAAACTACTAGGCTGGCCCATCGTATGGAATAGAAGATCCCATAAACAGTCAAATATTTCTAAAAAGAATAGGCAAATACCATTTGCCGTGTTTTTTTAACACGGTACAATCAAAATTGTTCACATACTATTTGGCGCGCGGGGCCTCCTATACCGGGCCCGGCGCACTCCCAGCGTGCCCTTTTGGGCCGGCCCTTATGCGGGCGCCCAACTTATTTTTAAATTATTTTTTTCTCAACAGTTTTTGTTTTCTGTTTTTGTTTTCTTTTTACTTTAAAATAATTTTGGCTTTTCAAGAATTTTCTATTTCTTCTAAAAAATGAGAACTTTTTGAATAAATATTCAAGAAACCATTAATGTTAATAGATTTCAAAATTCTTTGTGGTTTCAAAAAAAATGTTGGCATATTCCAGAACATTTCACCAATTTGTATAAAGTCTTTTATTGAATTAATGTTCATGAAAATGTCAAAAAAAAAACTTCAAAAATTTAAAATGTTTGTGAATTTCAAGAAATTGCTCCCAATTGTTTAAAAAACTTTGGTCCTAAAAATATTTACTGATTGAAAAAATGTTCTTGAATTCAAGAAATGTTCACGAATTTTAACAAAATCGTCAAACAACTGGTTTTTTGGGATGTTCAAAAAATGTCCCCATATTTCAAAAAATGGTCGCTGATTCAGAAAATGTTCAGGAATTTTTAAAAATATTTGCAATATCAAAAAAATTTCGTGAATATCTAAAAAAGTTCATGAACACATCAAAATGTTCTTAATATTTTAAAGAGTGTTCACAAGTTTGAAAAAATGTTCATGGTCTCGAATTAAATTTTCACATTGTCAAACAAATGTTCAAAAATTTGAATGATGTTCAAAAAAAAGAAAAAGGAAATAGAAACTAAAAAATAAAAGAACATACATAATAATAAAAAGAAACATAGAAGAAAAAAGGAAAAAAGAAAGAAAAATTGATAAGAAAAAACAATAAAACCGGTTCAAGCAAGGTTCTAGAACCTCTCACAACCGGTGAGGAATACTCCTAAAATGGGCTGGCCCAAATGCCGATCGAGCGTGCTGGTTGGCGGGCGCTGGTCCTCCGTGTGCGGCCCATTCCGGGTTTGCGTGTAGGTCGCTGAATAGTCATCTAGTGCCCTAATATGAGAAGGCTAGCCGTGTAAGTCGCTGAATAGTCTATCTTTTAGGGGTAAACGACCGGCTTTTATTTATTAAATAACAATGGTTCTGGGTACAATGAAAGAATCTAAAGGCTCCATGAGCCATACATGTCGACCGTTTTGTAAGCTGACCGAAGATCTAGTTAACAAGTGAGCTTCACCGTTTGATTCTCGCCCTTCATGAACAAAAGTCACCTGCTGAAACATGCTTCTTCGATATGTTATTTCACGTAGAACTGTGTTGTAATGGCTGGCGTTTCCTCCATTAATATCCTTCATTACATTAGCTGCATCAGAGCAACTCGTACTCTGTGTAAATTTAGGTCTGATGCCAAAAAAGGGCCTCATAGTACGCCATCGCTTCCAATGTTGCCAGGTCTGTCACGCGCATGACCACTTGGGCTGATGAGCCGAGATAATTTCCTGCCGTGTCTCGTGCAGTTGCCGCCGCTGCACCTTGGCTTGCGTTTTCTTTGAAACCGCGCCATCAACGTTAATTTTGGTCACACCTTGAGGCGAAGGATCCACCTTCCCGCACTAGGTGCAGCACGCCCTGTTCCCCGCTGATGGCCCTTCTTAAGCACAGAGATGTCCGAAATGTAACTCTCTATAAACCCCATGACCGCGATCGGGCTTCAAAATATGTTTTCATGCAGTGCCTGGCGTGTCGCAACCTATATTGCCCATAAGGTGACCAACACTCTGATAAAATTCTCCTGGCTGAGCGTATCACGGAGATAAAAAAAGCCACTCTTTTGCATCAGGATAGATGGATATGCACATATATTCAGTCAGCTCCTCATCCACCAATGCCCAAATGCATCGAGACATTGTACAGTCAAGGAGGGCGTGCCTCCACGAGTCTTCGGCTGCATGACAAATGCCACACACACTGCCGTAGTAGCCATATTACGATGCTCCAGTACTTCTCGTGTTGGTACATAATTTTTTACGAGTCGCCATGCGAACACTCGGATTTTTTATGGTACCTTAACTTTCCATAGTTTCTTCCACGCAGTTTTAGATTTTCTACTGCTTGAACTCGTTTTGCCTTCTAGCCAGTCCTCTCTTTCTTTCTTTGTTCTGACAAGCATTCTATAGGCAGATCGCACGAAAAACACACCAGACCACTCATGGTGCCAAGCCTAAAAGTCGTCATGTGATCCCATGCCCAAAGGAATTTCCTTTATCACATCAATATCCATTAGTAGAAAGTGTTGTTGTAGCAAAACGGTATCCCATTCCTTGCCTACTGTTATTAACTCTGAAACCCGAACGGGTTGGGCATCTGAAATAGAAGCATAAGGCCACAACCTCTCAGTCCTAGGTAGCCAGTTATCCCGCCATACAAAAGTGTCATTCCCGTTACGAATCCTCTTAATCAACCCTATTTTGAGTACATCTCTCCCTTCAAGCACAACCCTCCAAATCCTACAAGGCCTCGTGCCAAGTTCTGCTGATAAGATATCTCCTTCTGGGTAGTAGACAACCCTCACAATTCTTGTACTCAATGAATTAGGTTCCTTGAACAATCACCACGCCTGCTTAGCAAGCAGAGAAAGATTGAACAACTCCATATCTTTAAAGCCCAAACCGCCATATGCTTCGGCATAGTTAATGTATCCCAAGAACCCAGTGTGGCTTTTGTTTTCCTTCCTTGCTTCCCCACTAGAACCTCCTTATAAGTAAATTCAGATGCTCACATAAACCCCTTGAAGTTTAAAACAAGACATGGATGAAGTAGGTACAACCTGTGTGACTGACTTAATCAAGATCTCTTTGCCCCCGCTGACAACAGGAGCTCCATCCATCCCTGGATCTTACTCCAAACACTATCCTTCAAATATTTGAAAGCACCATTCTTGGACTTCGCCACACCAGTTGGCATTCCCAAGTATTTCTCTGAGAGAGATTCATTTGATACATGCAATACACTTTTCATAGAAGCTCGTATACTGTTAGGGCAACCTTTGCTAAAATGAATTGAACACTTGCCATAGTTCACCCTCTGTCCAGATGCATTGCAATAAGCATTAAGTACTTGAACCATCTCTGTCACTCCCTCCACATTTGCTCTAGCAGCCGTCGTCTGCAAATAAAAGATGATTGACCGGGGGTGCAGTAGGCGCCACAAGGATGGCTGACAGATTTTATGATGCCCCCTGCTCCTCTTCAAGAGGCATGACAAACCTTTAGCTGCTAACAAGAACAAATAAGGTGAGAGAGGGTCACCCTTACAGATGCCCCTTTGTGGTTTACATTCTTCCAACCTTTCTCCGTTGAACAAAACTAAAAAAGAAACCGATGTAACCACTCTCATAATGCATGTTACCCATCTCCTACTAAACCCCAACTTGATCAAAATGGCCTCCAAGTAGTCCCACTCAACACGGTCATAAGCCTTCATCATGTGAAGTTTCAATGTGCAATACTAAGAGCCCCTAGGTCTCTTCCTTTTCTTGAAATGTAGACACTCGTAAGCAGTGATGATGTTATCTGTAGTTACTCTTCCAGGGACAAACGCTGATTGTTCCTCATATATGATTCCAGCCAAAATTTTCTTCAATCTATTTGCCTGTACTTTCGAGACTATTTTTAAAACTACATTGCATAAGCTTATTGGCCTGAATTGAGACAGAAGAGACGCGCCTTGTACCTTAGGCATAAGCACAAGTAATGTTTGGTTAATGTCCTGAGGTGATTCTGTCCCATTCAAAGTCGCCAAAACTGCTGTTGTAACTTCTTCCCCACATAGGTCCCAATGCCGCTGGAAAAAATATGCGGGAAATCCATCGGCACCTGGAACTTTTGTCGGGTACATTTGGACTAATGCAAGTTTTTCCTCAGTAGGAGTGTATTCTGCATCAAGCTACATGTTCATATCAGCTGTAACTACGCGTACCCCGTCGTGTCCCTCAAGCGACTGGTCCCTGTTTGCGGCCCATTCCGGGTTTCTCTCCCCTGGTTCTGTGAAGGTTCCAGAACCTTCCCTGAAACAATTTTTTTAGTTTTTTATTTCTTTATTTTTCATTTCATTTTCTTTTTTCTTTTTCTCTTTGTTTCAAAGTTTTTAAGTTTCATTTTGTACTTTTTTGTTTTTTAAATTTTATGAATATCTTTCAAATTCATGAACGTTCTTTGTAATCATGAACATGTTTTGAATTTGTGAATAATTTTTATAAATCATGATTTTTATTTAAAAATTGAAAGTGTAGTTATAAATTTGCAAATATTGTTTAAAATTATGATCATTTTTTAAAATTTGTGAACATGTTTTTGAATTTAAGATTTATTTGTTAAATTTGGTAACAATTTTTAAAATACACAAATATTTTTTGTTTGTTTTGAAATCCTTTTTTGAATTGTACGAACACTCTTTGAACTCATGAACAATTTTAGAATGAGCGAACATGTATTGAAGCGATGAAATATTTTTGAAACTATGTTTTTTAATATTCAACTAACCTTTTTAGATTTTCTAAATCTTTTATTAAAAATTAGTGAACATCTTTTGAATACATGAAAATTTTGTTTATAATCATGAAAATGTTCTAATATGCGGACTTTTTTCAAAGTCAGGAGTATTTCTTGATTTCCTGAATATTTTTTTCGAAATCATGACAATTTTTTGAATATGCAACATTTTTTCAAAACCACAAACATTTTTTGAATACATGTAGATTTTATGATTTTGCAAATATGTTCCAAAATCATGAACATTATGATGAATTCATGAACATTTGATGATTTCTTGAACATCTTTTCCAAAATCATAATTTATGTGAAATTTGGAATTGTTGAAATCCTGAATTATTTAAAAAAAGAAAAGAGAAAAAAAGAGAAAGAAAGAAAATGAGAAAAACAACGGTGTCTCGCCCCGCACACGGGCCGACCCAAAAGAGCATGCTGGGCAAGTGAGGGATGAGACGCCTCTTCTCAGCATTGGGCAAGCAGTGTTTGGCTGGTGTCATGGAAGCGGCCAAACATTGAACATGGATTTTGATGTCTTTAAAGATCTTGTCACTCCTCAACATAGTGGCAATACCATTTATATGTTTCTTGAAATGCATTGCTAGCTCCCAGATCGGCAAGCTCATGTGCCACTACAGGAAGACGTCATCGAGCATGAGTGACAACTTACTGGGGAATAACTCTTTCTTCAATTGTCATCCAGCGCATTTTTCTGTTTAGACTATTTGATTCATTCAGACCATTTGTTGTGTTTGAATTTGTATTTGAATAACTTAAAAACAATAAGCTAGAAATGTTATCAAAATGCTATTAAAATGTAACCAAAATGGAGATCAAGTTTGTAAGAAAGTGAGAAATAGCAAAAGAAATAGTTACAGATTTAAGTTTCAGGACCGGTTAGATTGCAAACTAAGAGTTATAAATAGGAATTCAAGACCAACTGCCTTTCCAAGCTGTAAGTCGGAGTGGCCGACCAAAGCAAGACTCCCAAGAATAGACCGAGACCACTATTCTCTTGCTTCTTCATGGTAATTAGATTGGATTATTCTTGACATGTTTATACCTGAAAACTTTGTGTGCACCATAGACATATTGAATTAATGTCATAAAGCAAAAGCCCCACGGTACCTACCAAACTAGACTTCACAAGAACACAATATATGACACATCTTTTGTTTCGTCAATAAGGTTTGCACCCTCAAAATTCAGGCGGTCTAAGACATAAAGACATCAGTGTTCAAAATATTTACCTTGTCCTGGAATACTTTCAAGGTTTTGCGTTAAACATTATTACCATGGAGAGACTGGCTATTGCACTACTCACCTTTTTCTGTCTCCCAACCATCAAACACATCTTGATTAGGTGGCCTCATCCACAAAAAACACAGACACCATTAGACAAATTGCCCAATGCAAGGTAAGAGACAATATGTCCACCTATTCTTATTTAGGCACGTGGGTACCACCTGGCCTGCATACCCGTTGCTTCAGTTCCGTCACCTCCACCAAAATGCGTTCATCCAAATATGTGATCCATCATATGTCGTCACACCCTTCCTGCCCTGCCTTCGAATGTTTTGACCTACGGCAACCGGTAGCGAATCGCAACAACGCATGTTGTCATTGATGTGTACTTTACCTAAAATTTAACCATTTTTTCTCGAATATGCACGAGTGTGCATATCATATACAGTATTAAAGAAGAAATGCAAAGAGTGCCTCCACCATTGGTTACAAGGTTTACATTACATGCTAATCCTCGCCACTCACCCACCTCTCTACCCTACTAAAGAAGGAAGTTACATTTCCTTTTAGAAGTCCCGCGGAGGACCAGACCACACCCTCATATCTCACTCTTTGTAATAGTTGCTCAATCAACGGCCGTGCTCCATCAAAGACAACTAAGCGAAAAAATAAAATAAAATAATTTCATTTTATAAGATGCTAAAAAAAATCTACTCACAACTAAGCGAAAATGACGAAAGAAAACAATAAAAATAGAAAACCATAAATGAACGAATAAACGCTCCCTGCATCACGTGTGACACATGTTGCCATGGGAGGATCCTCTCCTCTCTCACCTGCCGTTTGTAGATATTCCTATAATTTGAAGAAAGCATTTGATGAAAACTAAGTTGCAATGAAAATTTTATAGAAACCACATCTTAGTGCTTTTGAAAGAATTCTCTCGAAAAAACTATGATATGGCAGAAAGGTCATGTTCTATAAAATTTTGAAATTTGAGGTTCAAACTACAATATTTTTTAGAGCTAATATTTTTTTTACATGAAAGGATTTTGTTTTTTGCACGTTTGTAGAATATCACCTCCCAAATATACTTCAAGAACTTTTAGAAACTTTTAAATATAGTGTTTATTTAGTTTTACCCTGTTTCTAGTTCTTATCAGGCATATATTTCCATGGATATATCGTGGGTGGTCGATTATATCTTTTGAAGACATTCGCAAACTGCAGGGACAGCTCTAAAGATATTATTATTGCCTTATGGATACATCGCGGATTTTCTTCAAGCAAAACAACGCTACATCCTGGCGTACACCTTATGTGTACATTTATAGCAGCGCATGCGCCTGCGCCTGCGCCTGAGACCGACGAGTTTGCCAGCCGTACCGGCACCGCTAATATCCTTCCGGCGGCGGAGGGACCACCGACCGCAGGAACTCCAGCTCCTCTTCGGTGACCGTCACTGGCTGTCCAGGCGGCAGGAACGATGCCGTCGCCGGCGGCGCAGGAGGGCGCGCCCCGCGGCTGCTCCTGCCACGGGCGATGTCGTACTCGCGGTAGCCGCGGAGGTAGGTCTCCATGGGCTGGACGTAGCTGTCGAACCCGAGGCTCTGGCAGGACCAGGTGAAGTCCTCCGGCGCGACGGTGCGGCGGTGCTCAGACCTGGCCCGCTCGGACGCCTCGCCGCCGACGAAGCCGACGAACTCGACCGCGCAGTCGTGGGTGAGCTGCTTCGCGGTCTCGGCGATCTTGACGTTGGACGGCAGCACCCGCCTCATCAGGCGCACGACGTTGGCCATCGGCAGCGCGCTGCCCCCCTCCGCCGCCGGGTTCTCCCCGTCGCCCTCGCCGCGCTGCCCACCTGAAACGCAAACCAGTGACAAAGCTACCATGAACAACTAGTAACTCTGGTTTTAAACGTGGGCGTAATCTCCCGGAGCAGTTCCATACCACGTTTCTTGCTGCTCCCTCCCATCGTCCAACCTGTTACTCACTTTACTTACTCACTTACTCAGTGTGTGTGCGTTGTGGTGGGAGCGGCTTGTGGCCTGGGCACCTGCATTTATAGGCGTCCGCGGGCTGGGCTGCGCCAGCCTGGACGGACGTGCCATGCCAAGGTGCATGCTGCCGCCGTGGCGCGCGGAGAACGAGTTGAGGCCGCCACATTGCAGCTCCGGCGAGCCCTGCAGGCGTTACCGGCGGGGTTTAAACTCGGCACCCCCGCGCCGGTGTGCTCCTTTGTTCGCTTCTCACCTACGGGCAGGGTCGCCGGCGAGGAAGCACATCAATGCGCTGCACAGGCGTTCGCAGTCAAATCTCTTTTATCTTTAGCAAGCGATTACTGTCTGGGTGGTAACTGAAGGGAGGAGGACGACGTAGTACGTCAACGAGGCGGGGGTGGTTGGGGTACGCGCCGATGTGGGTACGTAGGCGTTGGGCGTCGGCGCGTCCCGTTGCTGGCGTCCTCCGTCCGCTGCCGGCTGGAAATTAAGAGGTCGGTCCACTTCGTAGTTGACTCGTGCGTCCTCCTACGCAGGTTTTGAACATGAACCGCACTATCTGACTCCCTCGCCTCAATTTCAATTTATATTCAGTTTTTTCAGATTACTATACTATGAGCATGAACTTGCATATTAGGAAATCGATGCGCAATGAATCGATTCATATACTATGAGGATGCATAATTAGTGGTTCAGCGAGCCAATGCACTAAGGCTAAACAACCCATCTTTTTTTTCGCAAATACGCAAAAGGCATTGCATTGATAGGCAGAAGGTAGCAATTATACAAGTATGAGATGAGAGGGAGGGGCTGCCGAGCCTGTACACATGGAAGGCGTGCAATGGCAGCCGTGGCGCACTAGGGAAGTGGGTGCGCCAGCCACAAAGACCCTAGGCTACGTCTCTGACATGATGAGTGCTAGACCTGTGGCGCCCGCGCGTGTCCATAGTCTTGCCTCTTCCCGGATGTCGTTGACGGCTCGGGTGACTGAAGGGCAGTCGCCGTTGAAGATGCAGCCGTTCCGGTGCTTCCAGAGCCACCAAGCCGTGAGGATGGTGATGGAGGCGAGCCCACGTCGACAGCGCGGAGTGGCGGCGAAGGCAGAGTTGAGCCAAGTGATGAACTCATTGTCTTGTCCCGGGAGCGCGGCGGTGGAGCGGCACCAAGAGAGGACCTCGTGCCAAACTTGGCGGGAGAAGGAGCAGCCCGCGAGAAGATGTTGCATCGTCTCGGGCTCCTGGTCGCAGAGAAGGCATGTAGGCTCGTGAGGGGAAGAACAGCCTCCTGAGGTCGAGGTGTTCTTGCGCTCGGTGTGTGGCTAAGGATTAGGTGAGATGCCTCTGAATCAGTCATCTCCTACTGTGGTTGCTAGTCCTATTTATAGAGGCCCTGTTCCTCTCCCCAAATATTGAGCGGGAAGGGAGCCAACAACGGCCAATTTGAAAGAGGACAACTAGTACAGCTTATCCTGACAAAAGTAGTCTTCGCCTGCAAAAGGCTCTGGTGGTGATGCCGCCTTGGGCCCCATGGTGACCTCCGTCTTGCTGTCCTTCTAGTCTTGGTCTCGTTGCACCGATATGGAAACCTTAGCTTGATGCCTCGATACTCCGTGCCTGCGCTTGCCTCTTTAGCACCAAAGAGGAAATAAGGACGCTGCGCACGCTGGCGCCCGCCTGGTCTCGATCGTCATGGCTCACGTCACAAGGACCTCGTGAGGTTTGCCTTGCCTTGATCTCTCCGCCCCTCGTGAGCCTGCCTGGCGAGGCCGCTCCTGAGGAGGCCTTGCATCGTCCCCTCGCGAGGCTTGGCCCCTCGTGAGGGTCTTGAATGCCTTGTTGATGAAGATGGGCCGTACAGGCCTGCTTGCACAGCCACGCCGTGGGCTGCATGCAGGAAAGTCTGGGGACCCCCATTCCCAGAACACCGACAGTAGCCCCTGGGCCCAAGGCGCGCTCGGGCTTGGCTTCGAGGCGAAGTCAAAGGTCAAGCGCGGAGCGCCGCGGGCCCCAAAATCCTGCGGCCTCGGTCGATGCGTGGCGGTTGATTGGATGCGGGCGTCTCCGCTTCCCCACGCTGCCCCGGCAACTGCCCGACTTGACAAGTCCCTGCGACATGCAAGGAAAACCATCATTACCTGTGATCGTGAGGGGCGCTGGTTGGCCTTCTTCTGCTATAAATGAGGAGGGGGCAGAGCCCCCATCGCCCATTTCTTCCCGCTCCGTCTGCATCTTCCTCTTCTGCTCCACCACCGACTCCAATGGCGCCGTCGAAGAGGTTCTCCGCCGCAGAGAAAGGAAAGGCCCCTCGCGAGGGGCCCGGCTCCCCGGCGCCCAAGCGCGGACGTGGCCGTCCCCGTAAGCACACCGCGACCCCCGCCGTGCCCCCCCACTCCCACGGGGGCGCCGCTGCGCGTGGCAGGGGTCGTTCTAGTCGCGGGAGTCCCGTCGATGAAGGGAGACGTGTCGTGGTTGCGCGGCCTCCCCGGCCGCGCTTCCACCCGGCAGAGGTGCTGCCGGAGTTCGTTGTCTGGTCGGAGGATCCGGCTGGCAACTGGCTTCAGCTTCCGCGCTTCTTCGTTGATGAGCTGCCAGCCCCTGGTCCAGGCGGGCTCTGGCTGCAGGCGGACGGCTGCTGCAGCAGGGCCTCTTGGGTCGTGGTTGAGGTCTTCGCCGCGGGCAACATAGCTCTGGCCCGCGGTTGGCAGACGTACGCCCGCGTGCGCGGCCTAGGCAGGCGGTGCACCCTCCATTTCAAGTACGACGGCAACGCGACCCTCTACGTGAGGGTGTTTGGGGAAGATGGTCGCCGCGCCGGGTGCTGCCCCGAGATGAACGACGGCGAGGAGGTGCTCGGCCTCGGCGGCGGCCGCGACGAGGGCGAGCCCGCCGGCCGCGCCTCGTCCAGCTACGATGGCTCTTCTCTCGGCGACAGCTCCAGCAGCGGCGGCTACGACCAGCCGCCACTCTCTCTTCGAAGGTGGTAGCGGGTCGTCTCGTCACCGCGCATCAGTGAAGCGCGAGGAGGGATCCGGCTAAGCTCGGGACATCGCCAGGGGCCTGCCCACGTGGACCGCTGCAGGGGCGAGTGCCGTTTTTGTTTTGTTCTTCTTTTCTTTCCTGCATCAAAATGAAACCAGTATGGGCCCGGAGCGGCATGTATCGAACTATGATTCCTCAATCATTACGCTATGCTTGTTGTTTTCGTGCTGTGTAGTTATTTCGTGCAGAGATAACTTAGCTTGGCGCGTTCGGGGCAGCTTCCTCTTCACGAGGCACTTGTTTCCTTGTGCCCGTCTTGACTTAGTGGTCGCTCAGGAACTGCAAAAAATTCGTTAGGAAGCTCACTAGGAGACTTACCGTTCACCCGAGCCTTGACCCAGCGCTTCATATCACGGTACCCGAGGGGCACGGATTAGGAGAGATGCGCCAGCTTGTGGGCTCGAACGAGGGTACCTCGCGAGAAAGCAGACGGAAGGCAGAGAGAAGGAAAAACACAGAAGGAGAAACGCTCGCGAGGGCACCTGCCTAGCCCCCTCGCGAGGTATGCGAGAAAGAGAACACAGGTGAACTAGAGTCGGAAATAGCGGCAAACGGCGACGGAACCAAATCAGCAAGGAACAGCAGAAGCAAACTTCGATTAAAAGAAGGCGAGCCAACTACGGAAAGCAAATGAAAAGCTGCGTCCGGCACCTAGTCTAGTCTTCAAGTCTTCTCACCAACGCGGAGCTATGTGCTACCACTAGGCGTGGGAGGGAGCCCCCGAGGCCCGAGGGCGGCACTCCTGAGACTCCCGGGCATGTACAACCCCACTCATTATTACGTGAGAGTGTCACGGGCGGCGATTCTTCACAGGCGGGCCTTCTTCACAGGCACTGGGTGTCTGTGTCAAAACCAGCGGATCTCGGGTAGGGGGTCCCGAACTGTGCGTCTAGGATCGATGGTAACAGGAGGGGGGGACACAATGTTTACCCAGGTTCGGGCCCTCTCTATGGAGGTAATACCCTACTTCATGCTTGATTGATCTTGATGAATATGAGTGTTTACAAGAGTTGATCTACCACGAGATCGTAATGGCTAAACCCTAGAAGTCTAGCCTATGAGTATATGGTCATGAATCTGTCCTATCCGGACTATGCCCTCCGGTTTATATAGACACCGGAGAGATCTAGGGTTACATGGAGTCGGTTACATAGGAGGAAATCTTCATAATCGGTCGCCTAGCTTGCCTCCACGCCAAGTAGAGTCCAATACGGACATGGGTATAGTCTTCGGTCTTCATGTCTTCATAGCCCATCAATCCGGCCCAACAGATAGCTGGCCGGACGCCCGAGGAGCCCTTAGTCCAGGACTCCCTCAGTAGCCCCCGAACCTGTCACGACCGGTTTTTCAATAAAATAATTATTGAGAGACCAATCCCTTTTACAGACCAGCGAGGAAGAATTCCTTCCCACTGGTAGACAATATCTTGGTCACAGAAGAAAAATACCAGGAGTACTAAATATAATACAAGGTTGAGCAGAGACTGCCCAACAATTTATTACATGCACGCCGCTAAAACAGGACGGCGGATAGGGTGGCATACTACGAACTCACGATAATCACGGTGGTGGAAATATCATCGCGAAGCGAGTGATATGGTTCCAAAAGACTACAGCTCATCGAGCGTCGGAGTGAGGCTCGAGAAGACTTATTGCGGGTGGCGGAAGCGTATACAATACAAGTGACCAATATCCGGGATCGCGCAGGACTGACTGGGACTCCTCTAGGCGTCGGACGCGCTATCAAACTCTTCATCCAAGAGATCGCCTTCGTCAACTTCTGGCCAAATCAACAAGCCAGGTGAGTACTATGAAAGTACTCGCAAGACAGTTCGGACATAAGGTATAACAAAAGTAAACATGAAACATATGAATAAGTTAACCAGTGCGATCAGACATAGAGATAATAAATACTGGGTGCCAAGCGAGGGTCTGAATGACGCCTCGAGCGGAAACTGCAGCATAGTAATACGGGTGCCAAACGAGTGTCTGAAAGACTCCTCGAGCGGCAAATGCGGAATATTAATGCGGGTGCCAAACGAGTGTCTGAAAGACTCCTCGAGCGGAAAATGCGGAATAATAATACAGGTGCCAAACGAGTGTCTGAAAGACTCCTCGAGAGGTAAATGCTGAATAATAATGCCACAGTCGGGCGTCGGGGCGACACCACATAAAGGGCTTATAACAGAAAGTAAAGACAGTGCATGCCGCAGTCGGACGTCTGAGCGACATCACATAAAGGGCTTATATTACATCTCATTAATACAACAGTTTGGGGACATAAATTATCACAAGCATGAGACACAAAATAAAGTTAGTCCATCCACAGGAATAACAATAAATCTGAATTTTTACCACTTGAGCTTGTTCACCGGGGACAAGTTTTTCACACGCATAGATATGGATATAATGTTCTCATTACTTGATCATGGATACGATGATCTGGAAAGAATTGACTCTGCAGAGTTTGTACTAAACCACAGCCAACGGATTTCAGTAGTCACGGGGACTAGTTCCGTCTACGGTGTTTTGGAAGAAACACGTCTAACCAGTACACACCCAATCCAACCATCCGAAGCCAGGGATCACCCTCGGCGACGTTCAAGAAAAACCTTGAGACGGGGAGGCTACAACCTCGCGTAGCATGGGATCAAATTTCTATACGCGCGCTTTAAGGGGGTGCCCCCCTCTCGGTCCCAACCGGAAACACCCATGCCCCCTGACCGGATGACTGGCTTTAATCCTGGGCCAAGGTACCATCATCCCGGCCTCTCTGTTTGGTGTGTACACGGAAAGAGGTTACCAACTTACTAAACCGCATCCTGGCAATGAGACATGTGGTAGCACGAAAGGGGAAAGAACGGTAACACGGCCCCAACCATGTTAACGTCGGAACAGTCGGATGACACAAGGCTGGTATGCTACAACAGTACCACCTTGTTGCCCTTCATGTCACCACATGATTAGGCCACCTCTCATCAGAGGTCATCGCGACTTTGGAACATGCGGGAAAAGAACGATAACGTAGCTCCAACCACGTTAACGTCGAAGAAAGTTGGATGACGCAAGGCTGGCATGCTACAACAGTACCACCTTGCTGCCCTTCATGTCACCACATGATTAGGCCACCTCTCATCAGAGGTCATCGCAACTTTGGGACAACCGGGTCGTTGCCTTACAAGCAACGAGGTATTTACCGACACTCATATGCCACGCACAAACTCTCACGTGAACATGTAAAACATCTGTCATATCAAATGTTCAAAACATGCTTGCCTGGTTCGGAGAAGTCGGAGTCTAGCTCGGCGAAGTTCGCGGCCCCTTCACCTCTCCCGGAACCTACGGCAATCACGAAACGGGTACTAACGTGAAAACCAACACATACACAGAAACTTTTCCAAATATTTTTCAAATAAATCCCATAAAAAACTAGACAAAATTTGGAGATTGTCAGAAAAAGAATCACTCAAAAATTCCTTTTTATTAAAAAGTTATAAAGGTTTCTGTCCAGGGACTTATCTGTAATGAAACAGAAAAGTTCCAGGGTTTTAACTGAGAAAACAGAAAACGCTTCGGCTGGGAATGCGCAAGCGCAAAGGAGGAAACGTATTTGCCCGAAGGCGCCAACAGAAAACGGTTCGAGGTGGAATAAAACAGAGGCTGACACGCGGGGTCCACATGTCAGGTTTGAAAAGCTCGCCGGCGCCCGAAGACTGCGGTGGACGCCGGCGTCGAACCACGGCGAGTTAGGAGGAACGGAGGGTACCAAGAGCTTCAGCGTCTTCTTCCGCGTCGGTGGGTGGTGGACTCGTCCAACGGGGAGCACTACGTCGACGGCGACACTTTCTCCGGCGGACGGCGGCTCGGGTGAGGATGGGGAACTCCGGTGGAGGGCTGCAAGCTTCAAATTGAAGTGCGGGTCAGAAAGAGGGGTGCATGGTGAAGCTACTGGCAAGAGAATGGAGGCGGAGGAGCGCACACGGGGGCGAATCGGGCTGGATCCCGTGGCGGGTCGCGGCGGCCGGAGTCGAGGAAGGAGACCTCCTCGGGGCTCTTCCAGTGGCTAGGCGTGCTCTAGGGGGAGTGCAGGGCTGGTGGGTGCTCGAGTTGAAGCTCGGGGCCTCTATTTATAGGCAGATCGACGGGGTGGCCGTGAACGGAGAATCTCCGGCGAGCGATTACGGCGGAGCAGTGGATTGGCAGGGGGTTTGAGCGGCCGGGCAGCATCAGTGGAGGTTACTGGACTCGTTTTGCAGCTAAACGGGGTCGGTCTTGGCGTAATGGCGTCGGTCCACGGTGAGGTGACCGCACGGGCTCAACGGCGGCAGAGAGCGCGCTCCGCGCCCTGCGGTTCACGACGAGAGCGGCAGCGCGTGTCGGGGGAGTGGAAGGCCACGCGGCGAGCTCCGGTGGTTTGGGCGGCGCTGGGTGGCGTCGTCGGCGCCGTGTCTCCCGCTGGCGTCCGCAAAGCCGCCGCCGGCGTCGGTCACGGGGCGGCGCACCTTCTGCTGCTCGTCGCCGACGCCCGCAAGGCGCCAGGCGCTCGTGCGGTGCAGGAACAAGAGGGCGGGGACGAGGAGCAAGGCGACGCGGTGGCACTGGCGAGATCGACGTCCGCTTCTGAAGAAAACGACAGCAGCCACTTGACTGAATCTCTGAACTTACTGAATTGACAATGACCATGCACTGCAGGTGTTCGACAGGAGGTTTTGGCCATGAGATAAATTTTTCTGGAGCTGTAACTTGGTGAGATGACCACTCAAAGTACCCAGGGGCTGCCTGATTTTACTTGGAATTTTTGGAGAAGGTTTTGAATGAATTTCACCAAATTTGACAAATCTGGTCCAAACTTGCAGCAAGTGTAGTTTGAAAATTTTGAACTGAAGACCAGTGGATCTTCATAGTTCTAGGTTGGGGTTTCAAAGGACTAGGAGGGAGAGTTGGTTTGGTGGCAAAAATCAAAACAGAAAAAGGAGTTCCTTTGTAAATCTCCAAGTGGCAGAATAGAGGACAGAAAATTATTTGAATAGAATTTGAATGGAAATAAATACATGGGGAGGTTCAACTTGCTGGATTTGGTGTAAAACATGATCCAAAGGTGAGGGAAGGGTTAGGAGAGAACATTTGCACTAGGGCCATGGCAAGGAGGAATTGTTGAAAGTGGCAAAGGACTTTCCAAAAGCCATAGTGCAAAATTCAAAAAGATTTACAAAAGTTATTTTCCCAAATGTAAACCATTTTGTCTTGAGTCCAGGTGAAAAGCAAAAACCTCCAAGACCAAAGGCAGATCTTGGGTGAATCCAAACAAAACTTTTGCCATGAAGAAAAATATATGAGAGGGAGAGTTCTCTTGAAGAAAAAATTTAAATCACTCCCCTCAAGTCAAATAAAATCTTTTGAAAAAATCCAAATAAAAACTTGGGTGTCACAACACCTACCCCCTTAGGAAAAATCTCGTCCTCGAGATTTCTGCTGATCCTCAAACAGATATGGATACTCTGCTCGAAGGAAATCCTCCCTTTCCCATGTAGCTTCATCCTCAGTGTGGTTGCTCCACTGAACCCTGAAAAACTTTGTCGTTTTCTGACGGGTCCTCCGTTCAGACTCTTCTAAAATCTTTACTGGCCTTTCTCTGTAGGTGAGATCTGGCTGCATATCAATGTCCTCATGAGGTACATGTTTTTCTGGGTTGCTCACACATTTTCTTAACTGTGAGACGTGGAACACGTCATGGACGTCTGACAGCTCCTTGGGTAGGTCTAGCTGGTAGGCTACCGTGCCTCTTCGTGCCTTTACACAAAATGGTCCAATAAATCTTGGGGCTAGCTTCCCCTTAATTTTGAACCGTTGCAGACCCCTCATAGGAGATACTCGGAGGTATACGGAATCACCGGGTTCAAAGCTGACCTCTCGATGCTTCTGATCATAGTAGCTCTTTTGTCGGCTCTGTGCTGTCTTGAGTCTGTCCCTGATTTGTTTCACTTTCTCCTCGGCCTCCTTAAGCATATCTGGGCCGAAGATACGGCTGTCACCTGTCTCTGACCAATTCAGTGGGGTACGACACCTCCGTCCGTACAACGCTTCAAAAGGTGCCATTTGCAAGCTGGCTTGGTAACTGTTGTTGTAAGAAAATTCGGCATACGGCAAACTTTCTTCCCAACTGGATCCATAGGTGAGCACACAGGCTCTTAGCATATCCTCTAGGATTTGGTTCACACTTTCTGTTTGTCCGTCAGTCTGAGGGTGGTATGCTGTACTGAAAGCTAGCTGCGTGCCCAGAGCTTGTTGTAGGTGATCCCAAAATTTGGAGACGAATTGGGTGCCTCGGTCTGATATTATAGTCTTTGGGACTCCGTGCAAGCAAACTATACGGGAGAGATAAAGTTTTGCCAGTCTCTGTGTGGAGTAGGTAGTCTTCACGGGAATGAAATGCGCAACCTTGGTTAGTCGGTCTGTGATGACCCATATAGCATCATCCCCACGTTGTGATCGGGGTAATCCGACAATGAAGTCCATTCCTATTTCATCCCATTTCCACTCTGGTATCCTGTTAGGCTGGAGTAGCCCTGCTGGCTTTTGATGCTCGGCCTTGATGCGTTAACATGAATCGCAACAAGCAATGAATGTGGCTATATCTCTCTTCATACCGTGCCACCAAAATCTTTCCTGAATGTCCTTGTACATTTTGGTTCCTCCAGGATGGATCGAGTAAGGAGCGGTGTGGCTTTCCGTCAAGATCTGTTGCTTGAGTTCCTCAATGTCAGGTACGCAAAGTCTGTCTCGGTACCATAATGTCCCTTCACTGTCTGTGACGAATTCTGAAGTCTTACTAAGATTCATTTTCTTCTTTATGCCTTCGATGCTGGGATGTCCCTGTTGAGCCTTCTTAATTTGTTCCACCAGGGTGGGTTGTATCTCCAGGTTCGATACGGTTCCCTCAGAGACTAACATCATGTTGAGTCTGGTGAACTCTCGCTGAAACTCAGGTCTCAAATTTTGCTGACCGTCACTGTCCGGGCTGGGGTTTCGACTAAGGGCATCGGCCACTACATTTGCTTTCCCTGGGTGGTAGTGAATACCGACGTCATAGTCCTTGACTAGTTCCAACCAGCGTCGTTGGCGTAAATTCAGCTCTGGCTGTGTGAAAATATATTTGAGGCTCTTATGGTCCGTATATATTTCACAGCGATTTCCCAACAGAAAGTGCCTCCACTCCTTGAGTGCATGTATAAGTGCTGCTAGCTCCAGGTCATGTGTTGGGTAATTTTCCTCATGTTTTCGCAGCTGCCTGGAGGCATATGCGACAACTTTGCCATCCTGCATTAGTACACATCCGAGACCTTTTCGGGACGCGTCACAATACACTTCAAAGCTCTTGTGTATGTCTGGCACAGTTAATACCGGTGCGGTCGTCAGCTTCTTCTTTAGTTCTTGGAAGCTCTGCTCGCATGCTTCCGTCCATACAAATTTCTTGTCCTTCTTGAGCAACTGTGTTATAGGTTTTTCCACAGTGGAGAATCCTTCAATAAATCTCCTGTAATATCCGACCATTCCTAGGAAACTCCGCACATCTGTAACATTGGCGGGTGGCTTCCAGTCCAGTATGGCTTTGACTTTTTCCGGGTCTACGGCCACGCCTTCTTGGTTCAGTATATGGCCTAAGAAACCAACTTGTCTTAGCCAAAATTCACACTTGCTAAATTTGGCGTACAACTGATGTTTCCTCAATTCTCCCAAAACAATTCTGAGGTGTTCAACATGCTCTTCTGGTGTCCTCGAGTAAACCAGAATGTCATCGATAAATACCACCACAAATTTGTCCATGAATTTCATGAATACTTTGTTCAGGAGGTGGACGAAATATGCGGGGGCGTTCGTTAGTCCAAAAGGCATCACTGTAAACTCGTATAACCCATATCTGGAAGTGAAAGCTGTCTTGGGAATATCTTCCGTCCGTACCTTCAATTGGTGATATCCCGATCTCAAATCAATTTTTGAGAATACCTTGGCCTGTGCGAGCTGGTCAAACAAATCATTTATTCGTGGCATCGGATATTTGTTTTCGATGGTGACCATATTGAGGGCTCGATAGTCTATGCACAGCCTTAGTGTCCCATCTTTCTTCTTAGCGAACAACACAGGCGAACCCCAGGGTGAGGAGCTGGCTCGAATAAATCCTTTGTCCAACAATTCCTTTATCTGCTTCTTCAACTCCACCAATTCTGAGGGTGCCATTCTATAAGGCTTCTTATAGATGGGGGCGGTGCCAGGTGCTAGTTCAATGCTGAATTCGATCTCTCGGTCTGGTGGCATGCCTGGTAGTTCTTCAGGAAACACATCAGGAAACTCGCATACCACTGGGACTTTTCTCAATTCTGCAATGTCCATTTTGTTCAGTTTTGGCTACCGCGATCGTGGCCTCTCTTGGGCGGAAACTCTTATAGTCTTGCCGTGATGGTGAGTGAGAATCACTGTCCGATTGAAACAGCCGATGAATCCTTTGTTGGTGGTCAACCAGTCCATTCCTAAAATGACATCCAGTCCTTTACTTTCCAACACGATGAGGTTCGCGTGGAATTGTAGTCCTTCGAACTCAATGACCACTCCTTGGCAGTAACCCTGAGCGATTTGCTTATTTCCGGGGGACTTGATGATCATAGACTTTTCCAAGGGAAGTATCGGAAAACCGTGTTGCGAAACAAAACTCTTCGAAACGAACGAATGGGAAGCTCCAGAATCAAACAAAACCGTGGCAGGTACTGTGTTGACAGGGAATGTACCGAGCACGATGTCTGGGGCATTCTGCGCTTCTTCCCTGGTCACATGGTTCAGGTGACCCTTCCTGTGGTTGTTGCTGGGGTTGAAGTTGTTGCGCTTGGGGGCTGGATTGCTCCCACCATTGTTCGGCTTGGGTGCTGAGTCTCGTGGCTTCAGGCACTGTTTAGCATAATGCCCTTGTTGACCACAAGCATAGCAGGTGACCCCTGGACGGTATGTGAACTCCTTGTCCCTGGCATGAAACTGTCCGACGGGTCTTGACTCAGTAGTCGTGGATCTCCTTGTGTCTGTCCTTGGGACCTCAGTCTTGCCTCGGTTGCTGCGGGCAAGAGTCGTCTTGTCCCTCTTCCGCTTGCGGATATCTTCCAGACTATGGCGCTCATTCTCCAAGGTGATGGCCTTGTCCACCAGCGTCTTAAAATCCGGAAAGGTGTGCACGATCAGTTGGCATCTTAACGCTGGTGCCAGGCCGTCCAAGAATTTTTCCATCTTCTTGCTTTCTGTCATGTGCTCGTCGTAGGCATAACGAGACAGCTGGGTGAATTGACCATTGTACTCGGTCACTGACATGCCTCTTTGCTTCAGGTCATCAAACTCTCTCTTCTTGATCTTTAGGATGCTCCTGGGGATGTGTGCCCCACGGAAGCCTTCCTTGAACTCTTCCCAGGTGATGTTGTGTTCCCTGGGATGCATGTGTAGGAAGTTTTCCCACCATGCTGCGGCTGCTCCAGTAAGATAGTGTGGTGCATAAAGCACCTTCTCATGATCTGAACACTGAGCAATAATCAGTTTCCTTTCAATCTCACGAAGCCAATCATCGGCTTCCAGCGGTCTGTCGGTGTGAGCAAAAGTTGAGGGGCGAGTCTTCTGTAATTCAGATAACTTGGAATGGGGTTGATAGGGTTCACGGTGGTTTCCCATGTTGATGACATGGTTCATCATTTCTTGGTGTTGTTGCTAGCTTTGCTCGAAGAGACGGCATACTTGTGACAGTGCCGCTTCGCTGTCTTGTTGGCTGGACTGACCCTGAGTGAAATTGTTGCTGGTCTGTGTCCCGTAAACCTCTTCTGGCTGATTGGGCATGGAGCGAGTCCATGGGCGAGACATTTTTCCAGTCTGGGGTATTATTTGCAAAACGCATGAGAAAACTGTGTAGCACAAAAATCTCGCAAAGGCAAAAATAAAAAGGCTTCAAGGTTTTCAAAGAAACACAAATGATTTCTTGTAGAGAAGAAGTGCTTAACATAAATCTTACATGCGCAAAGCAAACACAAGATACAGCACTCAGGATGTGCGTACACAATCCTGACATGTTATTAAAACTAGCGTACTACTCCAGAAGGCAGCAAACACACCAATACAAACTAGCGCACAGATAAAACAACACATCATACAAGCAGGCATAACACGCGGCTACTCGGTGCTCTCAGTCGGAGATGGTGAAGATATCCCTCCCCTTGCCGATGGCAAGGCTCAGCGGTCCAGGAGAATCAACCTCCTCCTCTCTAGCTGGCTCCTGGCGCGGGACGCTGCGCTGCGGTGATGGTGCGGGGGCGACTGGTGGTAGAGCGCGTGCGGCAGGCGGTGCGGCTCTGACTGGAGTAGGAGCGATGACTCGGTCGAACTCCTCAGTGGTAGGCAGACGGCGAGCAGTGGCCAAAACGGCCGGTGCATACGAGGCTGAAGACGAGACGAATGTCAGAGGCGGCGCCGTGTGGAGGAGCTCCTTCCTGCTGGCAGGACCGCCCCGGACTAAGTCCATGCGGGCAGCCACAAGATCATCTACGAGGTTGTCGAAAGACTCCTCCAGAGCCTTGAGATACTCCACAACCATCTCGATGGCTTCATCTCGTTCTCCCCGATGGCAGGCGAACGCATAGTGGCTGGTGTAAGGCACATGGCATGGGAGGTAGCGGTAGCGACGAGTCTTCATCGTAGGAAGGATGTCCCGAAGTCGAGCTATCGCCTCGCGGGCAGCCATCTGCATGGCATGCCTCTCCGTAGGCATGGCCCTTCCCGTAAAACGGAAGTGGCGTGCAGCAGAACGTCCTCCCCTGAACTGCACCACGGCTTGGTGCATAGACACGTCGTCACTGAGCTTGTGCTGATAGAGCGTGAACTTCGGGCGAGCTGCTGGCCCGATCGCGAGCTTGGTGATGGAGACGAGGAGCTTGACAAACCCCTCGGGCACGTTGGTGAACACTCGATTCTCACAGCTGCTGCCAGCCATCTACAAAAGTAGGCAAAAATTCTGAGTAGTCATGTCATAAATTTATGATGACCAACAGAAAATAGCTACAATTGCAAAATGCTGAAAAGGCACAAAAAGCGCTAAAAACCGATTAGCGATCGCACCTAGTGGCTTCCTACAGTCAGCCTGGCTCTGATACCAAGCTTGTCACGACCGGTTTTTCAATAAAATAATTATTGAGAGACCAATCCCTTTTACGGACCAGCGAGGAAGAATTCCTTCCCACTGGTAGACAATATCTTGGTCACAGAAGAAAAATACCAGGAGTACTAAATATAATACAAGGTTGAGCAGAGACTGCCCAACAATTTATTACATGCACGCCGCTAAAACAGGACGGCGGATAGGGTGGCATACTACTAACTCACGATAATCACGGTGGTGGAAATATCATCGCGAAGCGAGTGGTATGGTTCCAAAAGACTACAGCTCATCGAGCGTCGGAGTGAGGCTCGAGAAGACTTATTGCGGGTGGCGGAAGCGTATACAATACAAGTGACCAATATCCGGGATCGCGCAGGACTGACTGGGACTCCTCTAGGCGTCGGACGCGCTATCAAACTCTTCATCCAAGAGATCGCCTTCGTCAACTTCTGGCCAAATCAACAAGCCAGGTGAGTACTATGAAAGTACTCGCAAGACAGTTCGGACATAAGGTATAACAAAAGTAAACATGAAACATATGAATAAGTTAACCAGTGCGATCAGACATAGAGATAATAAATACTGGGTGCCAAGCGAGGGTCTGAATGACGCCTCGAGCGGAAACTGCAGCATAGTAATACTGGTGCCAAACGAGTGTCTGAAAGACTCCTTGAGCGGCAAATGCGGAATATCAATGCGGGTGCCAAACGAGTGTCTGAAAGACTCCTCGAGCGGAAAATGCGGAATAATAATACAGGTGCCAAACGAGTGTCTGAAAGACTCCTCGAGAGGTAAATGCTGAATAATAATGCCACAGTCGGGCGTCGGGGCGACACCACATAAAGGGCTTATAACAGAAAGTAAAGACAGTGCATGCCGCAGTCGGACGTCTGAGCGACATCACATAAAGGGCTTATATTACATCTCATTAATACAACAGTTTGGGGACATAAATTATCACAAGCATGAGACACAAAATAAAGTTAGTCCATCCACAGGAATAACAATAAATCTGAATTTTTACCACTTGAGCTTGTTCACCGGGGACAAGTTTTTCACACGGATAGATATGGATATAATGTTCTCATTACTTGATCATGGATACGATGATCTGGAAAGAATTGACTCTGCAGAGTTTGTACTAAACCACAGCCAACGGATTTCAGTAGTCACGGGGACTAGTTCCGTCTACGGTGTTTTGGAAGAAACACGTCTAACCAGTACACACCCAATCCAACCATCCGAAGCCAGGGATCACCCTCGGCGACGTTCAAGAAAAACCTTGAGACGGGGAGGCTACAACCTCGCGTAGCATGGGATCAAATTTCTATACGCGCGCTTTAAGGGGGTGCCCCCCTCTCGGTCCCAACCGGAAACACCCATGCCCCCTGACCGGATGACTGGCTTTAATCCTGGGCCAAGGTACCATCATCCCGGCCTCTCTGTTTGGTGTGTACACGGAAAGAGGTTACCAACTTACTAAACCGCATCCTGGCAATGAGACATGTGGTAGCACGAAAGGGGAAAGAACGGTAACACGGC